>NW_007091178.1:0-309 GCF_000164805.1 Carlito syrichta
GGAACAAGACAAGGATACCCACTCTCACCCCTCCTGTTCAACATAGTATTGGAAGTCCTGTCTCGAGCAATCAGAAAAGAGAAGGCAATCAGAGGTATCCAAATAGGAAAAAAGGAAGTCAAGTTATCTCTCGTTGCAGACAATATGATTGTGTACCTTGAAAACCCAAGAGAATCTGTCCAAAACCTCCTTACACTGATAAAGGACTTGGCAAAGTGTCAGGATACAAAATAAATGTGCAAAAGACAGTTGCATTTCTTTACACCAATAATAAACAAATAGAAACCCAAATAAAAAACACAATTTCAT
>NW_007091179.1:0-347 GCF_000164805.1 Carlito syrichta
TGAAACCCTCTGCAAAGGAGAACTGCAGTGGGTCTCTGGCTCTCTCCCCAGGGGCTGCGGACCCCAACATCGCAGCCTGCTCTTCATACAGAGCTCAGCCATTGCCATCGCTGGGGCATCACAGCGGTCTGGACAGCCACTGTAGCGCAGAAGCCGCCGCCGCCGGTAGCACATCGCACCACCTGGGCCGGAGGCAATCCACGACGTCAGTCCTTGAAGCCCCTGCAGGCAAGATCTGCTGGGATCACTGCCACCTCTCCTATAACCGAGACGTCCTGCCCACCGTGAGTCTCCTGCCGTGTGCCCTGAGGCAGGCATCCATCTCCAGTCTCTGCTGGTTCCTGTCC
>NW_007091180.1:0-684 GCF_000164805.1 Carlito syrichta
CTGGCTGACCACATGCAGAATATTGAAACAGGACCCCTACCTATCACCATACACAAAAATCAACTCTAAATGGATCAAAGACCTAAACATAAAATCTCACTATCAGAATCTCAGAAGCCGGGCTCGGCGGCTCAGCCTGTAATCCCGCGCTTTGGGAGGCCCAGGTGAGTGGATTGCCCGAGCCTGAGGGTTCGAGACCCACTCGGGCAACTTGGTGAGACCTCATCTCTACAATAAATCAAAAAATTAGCTGGGCGTGGTAGCGCGCACCTGTAGTTCCAGCTCCTTGGAAGGCCTGCATGAAAGGAACCTTTTAAATTTTGTGTTAAAACCAGTGTTTTTATACATATCTAATTTGATTATAGAGAATTTTTAAAAAGGTATATAATGCATATTAGCATCCTTGAGAAGTAGTATTTCATGACAGTACTTTGAACAATGTTGTATAGATTTTCTTCAGATTAAAATCTTGGTCTCCCCTTTCTCTCAACTTACCCTTCCTGATAGAAAATCCAATTACACTGCTAAGTAGGCCATGCATTTATTCTGGTTTATATCTTGCAAATCCAGTGTTGCTGGCTCTAATTTCTTTTTTAGTACATTTAATTTTTTCGAGAGGAGGTATGATCATACTTGTTCAGTGCACGAATTCTAGAATTAGATTGCCAGAGTTTGAATTCTGAC
>NW_007091181.1:0-329 GCF_000164805.1 Carlito syrichta
CCTCAGCCTTCCAAGTAGCTGGAACTACAGGTGTGTGCTACCACACTCAGCTAATTTTTTAAAAAATTTATTGTAGAGATGAGGTCTTGCCAAGTTTCCCAGGCTGGTCTTGAACCCCTGGGCTCAGGCAATCATCTTGCCTCGGCCTCCCAAAATGCTGGGACTACAGACTTGAGCCATTGGGCCCGGCCAATTCTGAACAACTTTTCATATGCTTCTTGGTCATCTATATACCCTCTTCAATAAAATGTCTTTTCAGCCGGGCTTGGTGGCTCAGTAATCCCGCGCCTTTGGAAGGCTGAGGTGAGTGGATTGCCTGAGCCTGTGGG
>NW_007091182.1:0-311 GCF_000164805.1 Carlito syrichta
GGAGGAGGCAGAGGCTCGGCCACCTTGGGGGAGGAGGCAGAGGCTCGGCTGCCTTGGAGTAGGAGGCAGAGGCTTGGCCAACTCTGGTGAGGAGGTGGAGGCTCGGCCGCCTTGGAGGAGGAGGTGGAGGCTCAGCAGCCTCGGAGTGGGAACGCAATAGTGGCTCCGCCGCCTCAGAGGGGGGGTGGTGGCGCCTCTGCTGACTCGAAGGGGGGGCGGCAGTGCCTCCACCACCTCAGAGGAGGTGTGGCGGCGCCTCTGCCGCCTCAGGGGGAGCAGAGCTTCTGCCGCCTTGGGGGGGGTCGGTGCCT
>NW_007091183.1:0-302 GCF_000164805.1 Carlito syrichta
ATGTCATAAGAAAACTACCTACAAAAAAAAGTCCTGGACCAGATGGCTTTCCAGCAGAATGCTACAAAACATACAAGGAGGAACTGATACCAATCCTACTGAAAGTATTCCAGGTAATTGAGAAAGGTGGAACTCTCCCAAAATCATTTTATGAAGCTAAGATCACATTGATACCCAAGTCAGGTAAAGACCTAACAAAGAAAGAGAACTACAGGCCAATATCTTTGATGAACAAAGATGCTAAAATTCTTTTTTTTTTGAGTTGGAGTCTCACTCTGTCACCCAGACTGGAGTGCAGTGGC
>NW_007091184.1:0-328 GCF_000164805.1 Carlito syrichta
CTGCTGGGCTCTGGCGATCCTTCCGCCTCAGCCTTCCAGGTAGCTGGAACTACAGGTGTGAGCTACCACACCCAGCTAATTTTTTTTTTCTGATTTATTGTAGAGATGAGGTCTCTCCAAGTTGCCCAGGCAGGTCTCGAAAGCGGGCTCAGGCAATCCACTCACCTCAGCTTCCCAAAGCACGGGATTACAGGCTGAGCCACCGAGCCTGGCTCCATTTAGCTTTTTATTTTTTATTTTTTTTGAGTTGGAGTCTCACTCTGTCACCCCGACTGGAGTGCAGTGGCCGCTCCCGGCCACCGCAGCCTCGACCTGCTGGGCTCCGGCG
>NW_007091185.1:0-301 GCF_000164805.1 Carlito syrichta
TTATTGTAGAGATGAGGTCTTGCCAAGTTGCCCAGGTGAGTCTCGAACCTGCGGGCTCAGACAATCCACTCACCTCAGTCTCCCAAAGCGAAGGATTACAGGCTGAGCCACCGAGCCCGGCTATAAATTTTATTTTTTATTATTTTTGAGTTGGAGTCTTATTCTGTCACCCAGATTAGAGTGCAGTGGCACGCTCTTGACCACTGCAGCCTCCACCTGTTGGGCTCCGGTAATTCTTCCACCTCAGCCTTCCAAGTAGCTGGAACTACAGGCACGTGCTACCATGCCCAGCTAACTTTTT
>NW_007091186.1:0-326 GCF_000164805.1 Carlito syrichta
AAAACCCCTGCTGTCCATGCCATAAGAGATAAGATAGACAAGTGAGACCTGAGAAGCTTCTGCAAAACAAAATAAACCATCAGGAGAGTGGGGAGAGTCCACAGAATGGGGAAAATATTTGCCAACTGTATATCTGACAAAGGCCTGACAGCCAAGATCTACAAGGTTCTCAAACATGATGAAAGGAAAAAAACAAACAGCCTCGCTAAAAATAGGGCAAAATACATGAATAATCTCTTCTCAAAAGAAGACATACGGGTAGCCAACAGACACATGAAAAAATGCTCAGCCTCACTAATCATCAGAGAAATGCAAATCAAAACCAC
>NW_007091187.1:0-1889 GCF_000164805.1 Carlito syrichta
AGATAGCTTTTACTATTTTGAGGTATGTTCCCCGTATGCCTAGATGTTCAAGGGTTTTTATCAAGAAGGCATGCTGGATTTTATCAAAAGCTTTTTCTGCATCTAATGATATGATCATATGGTTTTTGCTTTGACATCTGTTGATGAATTTGATTCCATTTATGGTTTTACGAATGTTGAACCAGCCTTGCATCCCAGGAATGAAGCCTACTTGGTCATGGTGGATGATTTTTGAGATGTATTGCTGAATCCGGTTTGCTAGGATCTTGTTGAGAATTTTAGCATCTATGTTCATCAAAGATATTGGCCTGTAGTTCTCTTTCTTTGTTGGATCTTTACCTGGCTTGGGTATCAAGGTGATGTTGGCTTTGTAAAATGATTTGGGGAGAGTTCCATCTTTTTCAATTGCCTGGAATATCTTCAGTAGGATTGGTATCAGCTCCTCCTTGAATGTCTTGTAGAATTCTGCTGGAAAGCCATCTGGACCAGGGCTTTTTTTTGTAGGAAGTTTTCTTATTATGTAGTCGATTTCCTTGATTGTTATTGGTCTACTTAGGGTCTCAATTTCTTCTTGTTCCAACCTAGGTAGGTTGTCTGATGTCAGAAAGTCCTCCATTTCCTTAAGGTTTTCAAGTTTGTTTCCATACAAGTGTACATAGTAGTCTCTAATGATCTTTTGTATTTCTCAGGTTCAGATGTGACTTCATCTTTTGTGTTTCTGATTGTGCTTATTTGATTTTTTTCTCATTTTTTCTTGGTCAGTCTAGCTAGGGGACCATTGATCTTGTTTATCTTTTTGGAGAACCAGCTTTTTGTTTCATTGATTTTTTTGTATTATCTTTTTGTCTTCTATGTCCTGGATTTGGGCTTTTATTTTGGTGATCTGGATTCTTCTGCTGAAATTAGGGTTTTTGTGGTCTTTGCTTTTCCAGCTTCTTTAGGTGGCTTGTTAGGTTGTGAATTTCTGTTCCTTCCATTTTCTTCCTGTGTGTTTGTAGGGATATAAATTCCCCTCTTACTACAGCTTTCAGGGCATCCCCTGAAGGGTTTCTGTGGATAAATCTGCTGCTATTCTAATTGGTCTTCCATGGTAGGTAGTCTGGCCTTTTTCTCTTGCTGCCTTTAGGATTTTTTCTTTATAGCTACTTTGTTTAGGCAAATTATTATGTGTCTGGGAGTTGGTCTTCTCATTTGTTGTCTTGCAGGGGTTCTCTGAATCTCTTGTGTTTGAATTTTTTTCATCCTGATGAGATGAGGGAAGTTTTCTTGAATGATTTCATGAAATGTTTGTTCCAGTGTGGCTTCTGTTTCTCTCTCTGCCTCAGGAAGCCCAATTACTCTTAGGTTTGGTCTCTTGAAGTGATCATTCATCTCTTGCAGGTTTTGTTCTGTCTTTTTGAGCTTCTTTTTTTCTGCTTTTGACAGTTTGGGTTAGTTTTGTGTTTTGGTCTTCGAGCTCTAAGATTCTTTCTTCTGCTTGGCTGATTCTGCTTTCCATGCTTATTTGTCTGTTATTCATTTCCATCACAGTATTCTTTACTGCTGTCATTTCTGACATCAGCTCCTTCCTATTTTCCTCTTGTCTCTCCTCAATTTTTAAAATTCTCTCCATTAATGTCTTGATGTCTGGGTTTGTTGCAGTCATTCTGGGGGCTCTACATTGTTTGTGTTCCAGAATCTGTTTTCTCAGTGTCTGATCTCCCAGGGGTCTGTGTCAGACCTATATTCCTCTTTTGGTTTTTCTTCATTTGTGTGGTTTTTCCCCCTCCCTACTTTTTCCTTCCCTCTATGTTACCATCTTCTTTAATTCTGTTATTCGGGGGTAAAGGGATTGGTTTTACTTCTGTTTGTTCAATCTCCTATTCTTTATTTATGCCCTCTTACTTTGT
>NW_007091187.1:2139-186275 GCF_000164805.1 Carlito syrichta
ACAAACGAGTGTGCCAACAAATAGAGAGAGAGGCCTATATTGAAATAGATAAAAACAATAGACCACAGCTACAGATGAACCAACTCTCATACAGACAAAAATAAAACATATAGTGATGTTAACGTACCAGCTATCCAACCACCTTATTAGTGTGCTTTTCCTCTATACAAAGATATGGTTTACAGAGAGATGAAAAGAGAAGAAAAGGAAGAGGAAAAACGAAAAAAAGGAATAATACAGTAGGAATAGAATTAAGTCATTAAACTAACAGAATCAATGAAGCACACTCTGGGACATTTCATTTAAGTCCAATGTCCTTTCAGGTCTGATTTCTAGTTTTCAAGCTGGTCAATTAGTTTGCAGTTAGGGTCAGTTGCCCCTGGTCTGCTGTGAAGGACAGTTCAGATCATCCTTTGTTCACCACTCTGGCCTATGTCTTTATCAAGCTTGTTTTCCCGTTTCGGTGTTGTTACCTTGAATCGCCAGCAGGTGGTGCTGTCTCAGCTGCTCACCCCAGTGGGGGTGGGGCCAGACAGGGACGGCAGAGGCCGAAGGTGGCAAGATGGCTGCCTGCCTCAGGGCAGATGGCAGGAGACTTACAGTGGGCAGGACATCTCGGTCGCAGGAGAGGTGACAGCGATCCCAGCAGATCTTCCCTGAAGGGGCTTCAAGGACTGAAGTTGTGGATTGCCTCCGGCCCGGGTGGTGCGATGTGCTACCGGCGGCGGTGGCGGTGGCTGCGGCGGTGGTGGCGTCTGTGCTGCAGTGGCTGAGCAGACCGCTGCGATGCCCCAGGGGTGGCAATGGCCGAGCTCCGTATGAAGAGCAGGCTGCGATGTTGGGGTCTGTAGCCCCCGGGGCGAGAGTCAGAGACCCACTGCAGTTCTCCTTTGCAGAGGTTTTCACAGACCAGGTTGGCCCGCCATCTTGCTGGAAGGGTGACACCTTTTAAGTGCTTACTGTGTATCGTTCTTTTAGCCAAGAATGACACATGTCTTGTCTCATGGTCCTATGCAGGCAAGTACGGTTATTATCCCTGTTTTGCATGTGAGGAAATGGTAAAGCTTAGAGAGGCCATATTCCTAGCTCTTTAAATTTAGCACCAAGTTAGTCTGGGAGAACTTGAGGGCCTAGCCCAGAAAAAGACAAGAGGGAGTTGGTGTTAGGGAGGAGGTTAATTTCATTTCATGCCTGTGTGACACTGGGGATTTAGGATACTAAGCAGTGATTCACAGTTGGGAGGTCATTTGCTGGGGAAGAGAAAGTCAGAAGCTGTGATCACGGAGCTGATGGTTAGCCAGCCCTCCACCATTGGAAGACCTGCTCCCCTCTGCTTCCTTTGCCAGACCATTCAAGACTGTAGCTTGCTCAGAAACAAGCCACTGTCCATGGGCTTTCTTCTAATATTCAAAGAAAGAAAGTTTATCTGAGTGTGGGACTTAGAGCCAACAATCAGGACTGCCTTAAAAGACTATTAGCATTTTGGGCCTTTTTTGCTTTTAAATGAAGACTTAATCCCAAGACTTTGTATTGTATTTTTTATTGTTAAAATAAATTTTATTGTGTGTAGTTAAGATATACATCATGATATTGTAAAATATATGTGTGTGGTAAAACAGTTAATATAGTGAAACAAATTAACATATCCATCATCTCACAGTTACCCATCCCACTGCCAAGAGCCCCTGTAATCTACTCATTTAGTGAAAATACTGAATGCAACACATTATTTTTAACCATAATCTTCATGTTGTACATTAGATCTTTAGACTTGTTCATTCTGTATATTTGCTACTTTGTATCCATTGACCTGTATCTCCCCATTTCCTCTTCCCTACCCAACCCTTGTAACCAGTAGTTTATTCTCAATTGCTGTATATTTGACCTTTCTTTTCCCTCCCTCCCTCCCAGGGTTTCTCTCTGTCACCTAGGCTGGAGTGCAATGGCATGATCACGTCTCATCATAGTCTTACCTCCTGGGTTCAAATGAACCTTCTGCCCTAGCCTCCCAAGCATCTGGGGCTACAGGCATGTGCCACCATACCCAGCTGGCTTTTTGACTTTTTTTTTTGTAGAGACGAGGTATCGTTGTGTTGCCTGGGCTGGTCTTGAACTCCTGGGCTTAAGCAATTCTCCCACCTCAGCCTCCCAGAGTGTGGGAATACAGGTGTGAGCCACCATGCCTGGCCTATTTGACCTTTTAAAAAATATTCCATATATAAGTGAGATCATGCAATATTGTGTTATTTTAATTTTTCTATGATGTTTTAAAATGGTAAAATTTATACATAATGGATATGATATCTCAGTAAATTTTCATTTTATTTTATTCCATATGTTGTTAAATTTTAATTGTTATAGAGGATTGATTTGGTGTTGTTTTAAAGTAGTTCTTCCCCAATCCCTATAACTTAGTTAACTGAGACTTAACTTCAGGATAAAAACAGATTCTCACAGCTCAGAGTGGGGCTAGGATGAATGCCAGGCAGACCGATGAAGATGTTCATTGTAGCTTTGGAGAAAAAGCTGTAAGACAGACAGACAGTTAAAAGGCACTGCTCAGAGTGCCTTGCTAGCGTGGGACTGGTTCATCTCACTGTGATGCATCCATATGGTGGAATACTGTGCAGCTCTTTTTACTTGATGCAGGACTGTGTGTCCTGATAATAGAAGTGCTGTGACAGTAGTGGCATCCAAAACCTTTTGAGTAAGATGATCTCATTTGAGTAAACAAAAGGATGTTTATGAAGTCTGTGCACATGCTATTCCTGATATAAATAATTGCTGGGGATAATACTAAAAAATTTAATAGTTAAAACTTTCAGAGAGAGAGAGAGAGAATAGAGTGTTTTAATTTTTTATTTTTCTGTGTAGTTTAATTTTACCCCATGCACATATGCTACTTTTATTTTTTTTAAATCTTGAAGGTAGCATCTATTGGTTATAAATAAAAGTGAAATTTAAATAATAAAGTAAGCCCCTTTAAACTTTTTAAATTAAAACAAAACCATGAATGTGATTTTAAGAAGCCAGGTCTGTTACATACCCTAAGACCTAGGACATTTTCTTTCTTTTCTCTTTGTCCTCCCAGGCTTTATGAAACTGTAGTTATTTATTCCATGAGTGTTCAAAAGTAGGTCAGCAATACAACCAAAAAAAGATGCTCTGTTGGTTTTGGGGGTGGTGGGAGGGAGGCAGCCAGCAGAGGACATCAGGTTAGCTTCCTTGATCTCCCCCTGCCTTTGTGTGTTTGTTGCTGGGTTCAAACCATTTCCCTTCCCCTAGTCCACATACATTTTGAAAATGGTTTTAGACCAGATTGTGCCTTGACATTTTAAGCTTTTGCCTTCTACATTTTTACAGCATGTTTAAAGTCCATTTATTTTCTTAATTTCTATTCAATCGGTTCCATTAAATTTTATATCTAGTACTTTATTGCTTCTTTTCCCAACTGCTTCTGATGTGGTTGAGTGTGCATGTCTGGTTTTGGTCATTCCTTTGCTATCCTGTTACACTCATCACTCTTATCTCTGTACTTTAGCAGTTGTTTTTAGACTATCTGGATAATTCAGTGTCTCTGACCCAAATAGTCAGTGGGTCTTCTCTCGACCTCCCTAATTACAGTTGCTTACATGATAGAACCAACAGCCATCAGGCAGGAAGGGCTCTGGTTCTCGATGTCTTCTTGCTCTCCTCATATCTAAACCTTGGCAGGATGCTGCCTATCAGCTCCTAATAAGGAGCGTGAATATTTGAAAATGTTGGAAAATTAGAGGCAAGAACCCTTTTTATGTGGGCTTTTCATGGGAAGAGATGAATTCATATTCAGCTATGAAGGAGGTACCCAAAAAACCCCGGAACTTATTTATAAAAAATTGCGTATTTATTCTTACGTGTTTAAATTTCAGTCACCTTCCAAGTACTCCCTGTTTGATGCAATACACCTATTGAGATGCTTTTTCTACTGCTTAAAACAGTCTTTGAACTCGTCAATTTGAATGCCTTTTAGTGCTTCTGCTGTTTTTGTTTCACCTCTTTCACGTCAGCAAAACATTTCCCATTGAGCACTGTTTTCATCTGGAGAAACAAAAGTCACTTGGGACGACATCGGATGAATAGAAAGGGTAGGACTTGGGGGTCATGCCATTTTTAACCAAAGACTGCTGAACATTCAGTGCAGTGTGGGCAGGTACATTGTCACAGTGGAGGAGCCATTCACCTGTTTGCCACAACTTGGGACTATCTTCTGCAAACCATGACTCGGCCTTCTCGGAACTTGCAGACAAAAACTTTGGTTGACTATTTGATTCAGAGGAGCAAATTTCAAATGTACAACAAGGGGCTTGCCCTCCTAAAGATAATTCTGTGGTTTTTGGGTCCCCCTTCATATTACTTAATGTTTTACTTTTAAAAGGCAGCATTTGACAAACTGTATGTTTACAGAGTGTTTTTTTAAGCATTAACTCATTGCGTGTGTTAGTAGTTATGATGGCTCCCTTCATTTGTGGAGGGGGAAGCTAAGCCTTCTCCAGACTTGGGCCTTCTGACTGCAGGCTCCAGTCCACACTGTCTTCTGTCTACACCTGTCTCTTCCCATCAGTGCTGCGGAAAGTATCTGGCAGCATATCTTCAGGCCAGCGATGCATCCTTTTGGAAATAGCTTTCCTCAGCTATTTATCCGCACGAATGTTTGCCCTTTCTTCTGTCCTCCCTCCCTTCCTTCCTTCCTCCTTACCTTAGGCCCCGTTCATTTTCAAGTCTTTTCACTCTGCTTCGCTGGCTACCCTTTTTCCACACACACGCCTCCCTTCTCACACTCTGCAAGTCACCTGAAGGTGGAAATGGCTTTTCCCATCCATCCATTCCTGCCTTGCTTTTCTTGAAGGGTCTAGCACCTCGCTTCCCTCTTCTCAGATGTCTTACCTGGCCTAGTACATCCAACTTCAATCATATCATATCTCCAGTAGCCCTTTGCATGCAGCTTTGAAAGATCACATATTACATACAGGCTGCTTGGTGGAGGGGAGGCAGTTTTGTTATGGAAATTGTGGAAAAGAGAGCAAATAAGTTTGGTGTCTAGTCCTCTGGTGCTGTTAAACTGCATGACCTTGGAATTGTTGCTTTCCTTCTGTATTGTAACATCATAGAGTATACTTACACAAACCTAGATAGTAGTCTACACACCTAGGCTATGTGGGGTAGCCTATTTCTCCTATGCTACAAACCTCTATAGCATGTTACCATACTGAATACTGTAGGTAAATGAAACCAATAGTGTTTGCATATCCAAACAGAAAAAGTACAGCAGAAATATGTTATAAAAGATTAAAAGTGGTACACCTGCAGGGCGCTCACCATTATTGGAGCTTACAATCTTGTGGGTTTTTATCTTTTTGACGTATTGGGGTTTTACTCTTGATTTTTTCTATTTATCCATTCATCCATCCTTCCATCCATCCATCCATCCATTTTGATAAAAAGTGTTCTCCACTAATAGTTTTTAAACCACCAGAATACGTGATCCTAATATAGTTCTGATTTGTCTTGACTTTGTTCTTAAATGTTTCCCATGTATATACTCTCTCAGTCTACAGTACATAAGCTTCATTATCCGGGTACAGATTGCTGTGTGAGCTTCAGTACCCTGTGAACCTAAGCTTACTTAGTAAGTATAAAAGTAGCCCCAGTGTTTGTGTCATGGGTCAACCTGAATAGTACAAAAAAAGCATAATAAAATTGGTTGAGGTTCGCCATATGTGCATTTACTTAAATGAATTCAACTGTAAGCATTCTGCAGGCAACAAAAATATAATAGTGGTCTCTGAACACAGGGAGCTGCTTTGTCTGGTGTTCAGCTGAAGAAGCCACCATATGGAGGAAAATTATGGAACTTACTGATAGGCAGTACAGTGCTGTCTAAACAAAGCAAAGTATATTATGCCATATGTGCAGCTTAAGGGCTTTTCAAGAGAAATTCTCACTCTGTCTGGATTTTGCCTGAAATGTTAGCTTTAGAACCTAGCACCCAAGTAAGATGTGATATCTCCATGTTCCAGCATGTCATTAGAAGTTCCTTCCCATGAAGGAGTCTGCAGATTTTTATTATATGGTGATGATTCAATAATGCTACTTTACTCCTTTAAAAGCATTAAACAAATCCTTTTGAAATAGGAGTATGAAACCATCTAAAAGACATGCACTTTAAGAAAATTGTAAGTTTAGAAAGTAAATAAGTGAGTTTATGTCATGCTTGCAGTCTGTGCAGTGCAGCTATAGTTTTGAGGTACAGGGGTCGTCAACAGAGGAAGGACACATCCTCTTGATCTCCATTTTGTCCTTTTGCTGACCCGGAAAGTAGCCCAAGAGTAAAATGTCTCTGTAATACCAGGACATTTGGCATAGTTATTAGTGCTTTATTTTTGTATAGTCTTTATTGTCTTTCACATCTATATATAATGAACACATCCATTCACTATACATTTATGGTATAAAAGCATACCTAAATAAGACTAATTGTTGAAAAATGCAAGGTTCATAAGATATCCTGTGGGAAAGATACTTTTTTACATGCCAGAAATATAAATTGAGACCTTACTAGACTAGATTGGAAAGACAGTTCTGTAGAGACATCTGGTTCCCTGTAGGTGGAATTTCAACTCTGAAAAGCAAGCTGATGTAGAGTGTAAACTAGAGAGAATTTAGATTTTGAACCTCCTGCATCAAACTTTTCTTGGTTTGGAGTCATTCTTAGGTAGGATCTTCTCATTATGTCAGAGTTAGACCCCTGTCATCCCGCAGCTCCTGGGCTATACCCTACTTGCTTGGCATGGAGAAATATACCTCTTCCCTAACAGTTCCAGCAGACTTCCTAAGGCTGATTTTCCCACTGGTCTGGGCAAGTTCCTGTGTTCATCTCTTAAGTGGTCACTGTGACAGAGTGAGACCAGACCTGAGTCATAAACTAGCCCTGGGGTTAGCTCCACCCAACCACAGGGACAGTACTGAGGGAAGGTATAGTGCCCTAAAGAACAGTTGAGAAGTGTTACCAATAGAAAGGGGAATGGAGCTGGGCTCCGTGGCTCAGCCTGTAATCCCGCGCCTTTGGGAGGCTGAGGTGAGTGGATTGCCTGAGCCCGTGGGTTCAAGACCCGCCTGGGCAGCGAGACCTCATCTCTACAATAAATCAAAAAAACAACCGGGCGTGGTAGCGCATGCCTGTAATTACGGCTACTCGGAAGCTGAGGCAGAAGGATCGCCGGAGCCCAGCAGGTCGAGGCTGCAGTGGCTGGGAGCGGCCACTGCACTCCAGACTGGGCGACAGAGTGAGACTCCAACTCAAAAAAAAAAAAGAGGAATGGATTCCGGGCCAGAGGAACAACCAGTGTTTCTCATTAATGAGCAATTGCAAAGGGGTCATATAGACAAGGTTCAGAGGACTACTGGTGGTGTGATAAAGAAATTACACGAAAAGTAACACCTCAACTCCACTTCTTCCTTGAAATTATGGTTTCTTTTATTTCACAATCTGTCTTATTTTGTGGCATTCCTGGGCCAATAAAGAGAACTTCAAGCAGATGTTCAGCACTCTGTTTTATTGGCACGCAGAGAGTCATCAATTCACCTTATTTTGCAAAGAAAGAAGAATCCTGCTTTGGTTTCTTGATTTGCTTTAAGGGCACATAGAAGGCTAGTGTATTTTTGTTAGATTGAATTGACTGGAGATCCTGGGGCTGCTGTAGATCTGCCAGGTGGTTTTCCCTGTGGGATGCTATCTCACGTCTTTATGCTGAACCCAGCAAGCTTCCTGGGTGAGGAGCCAGCCTTGTGTGCTGGGCTTCCTCTAAAGCAGCTGTCCAGAAGTCGCTAGCCATCGCCTGGTTGAGAAAGAAAATGAAAGGTGGTAGGGAGATAAAGCAAAAACATTTCACACGTTGCCTCCCCAGAGACAGATCTGTTATCCTCCCTTGACCACAAAAATTCACTGAGGAAGTCAGTGAGTCAGAGACACACCAGATTATAAATTGTCAGCATAAGTGAGCCTCTAGTGTTTTGTATTTTTCTCTTCTTGTTGCTGCTGTCTTCTTTCCAGGCTGCACTCACCAGAATGAAGAAACAGGAACAGTACCTTGAAGGAGTTTACCATCCTATGGCTCAAGTGGTTGATGGGTCACCCACAGAGCTGTGGAAAGAGGACCTGGTACTTCTTGACTACTCTTACTTATTTTCAATGATTCTGACATCCTGCAAGTATTTCCCATCTTATTCCTGGGTTCTCGTAGGCCTTCCTATACACGAGCACATTCAGTCTTAAAATTTTTCTTTCTGCATTATTTGAGGAGTCAGATTTTGTCTCTTTGGATCTTAGCTGTATTCAGAGGGGCTCCAAAACACATCCGAGGCCTCACCGGCATCAGTGGTAGATTCTGGTTAAAGCATGTCCTTTTTCCTCAGTATAATAGTGCTTCCTAAATTTGTTTTTCTACTTCTTCACCTCTTTTTCTCTCCAGTAATGAGGAGGTTTGAGATAATGTCTGAGAAATGGAGGTTTGAGGTAATGTCTGAGAAATCTTCAGTTTACTTTGGAGAGAGGCACACAGTCCACTTACTTCTTTTGTTCCCATATAGAAAATGCATAGCTAGGGTTAGCTGCTGGCTGCTTCATCATTTGCCTAAGCAGTCTAGAACTAGAAACTGAAGTATCACTATAGATTGGTGGCCAAGAAGGTGATCTGGCTTTAGCCAGCCTGGTTTGAATTCAGGCTTATCTCTGACTATTTGAATAATTTTGTGCCCCAGATTATTTTTTTCTTTTTTAAATTCCTCACTCCTGCCCCAGATTCTTCTCTGTTAAATGGGGATGATTTTAACACTGACCTCATAGAGTTCTCAGTACAGTTAGATAATCCATCGAAGTCACTTGGCATAATACTTGACACGTAGTGAACACCCTATCAATGTTACTATTATTATCTTAATCTTGGAGCCTTATGTCAAGAAGGGAGTTTGCCTTTTCTGTAAAGGTTGAAGTATTTCAAAATAAAAAATTGGGGGAAAATTACAAAGAAATGTAACAAAGGATATAATGATCAACCATGTCTCACCAATCAGCTTTATCAAATCTTGACACTTTTCCTCATTAGTTGGGATTTTCTTTTCTTTTCTTTTCTTTTTTTTTTTTGAGTTGGAGTCTCACTCTGTCTCCCAGACTGGAGTGCAGTGGCCGCTCCCGGCCACCGCAGCCATTGACCTGCTGGGCTCCGGCGATCCTTCCGCCTCAGCCTTCCAAGTAACTGGAATTACAGGCATGCGCTACCATGCCCGGCTGATTTTTTGATTTTATTGTAGAGATGAGGTCTCGCTGCCCAGGCAGGTCTCGAACCCACAGGCTCTGGCCATCCACTCACCTCAGCCTCCCAAAGGCGCGGGATTACAGGCTGAGCCACCGAGCCCGGCTCCGCCTCAGCCTTCCAAGTAGCTGGAACTACAGGCGTGCGCTACCACGCCCGGCTAGTTTTTCATTTGTTGTAGAGATGAGGACTCGCCAAGTTGCCCAGGCAGGTCTCGAACCCGTGGGCTCAGGCAATCTACTCACCTCAGCCTCCCGAAGCGCGGGATTACAGCCTGAGCCACCGAGCCTGGCCAGTTGGGATTTTTTAAAGGAATTAAAGCATTGTGGATTCATATCCTCTGAAGCAATGCTATGGAGGGAGACTATAAAACAAAAGCGACTTAAGACACCTGACCAAATGTAAGGTGTAGACCCAGGTTGGGTCCTGATTTAAGGAAAGCAATAACCAAAAAACCCTTTTGAAACAATTCTGGAGATTTCAATGTGAACTACCAATCTGATGGTATTAAGGAATTATTAAATTTGTTATGTTTGATAATAACCTGGGGGCTATTTATGAAAAAGTAAAGCATTATTATTAGCTTAAAGGAGATGGGAATTTGTAAGAAAGTTTTTAATGTTTCCTCTTCCCCTCTTCCTTGATAAATAACAATGTTACCTTAGCAGTTTCAGCGAGGTGTTGTTTCTCTTTCTCTCCACCTTGCCACCTAAGTTGACTGAATTCTGAGGTCCCAGCTGGTGTCAGTGTTGCATCTCTGGGCCTCAGTCTGTGGTCCAGCTGGGGTGAGTCTGCTCAGAAAGTGGGTTCTTCCTGCTGGGAGCCCTGTGCATCCAGAGGGTACATATGTAGTATGCTCTGTCGGACTCATACTTTCACTTCAGATCTGGCAAACATAGATGTATCTCTTGAGGATTAGGAAGGCCACTAAGAGGGCTGCATTATGAAACACTGCAGAAGAAAGTAGCAGGAACAGACGGATAGCTTTGGAAATCTTTTAAAATTTCTTCCATGCACAATTAAGGGAAAAGGAAAGTGCAGAGGCAGAGTCCCCAACTTTGATTCTGGCCACAGTGTTTGTTTCCAGGGCAGAGGGTATTCGTGTGAGAATTAAGGAAAACTGCCCCACTGGGAGCCCAGTCCCAGGAGATAATCCTGTATGAAGTGTATTCTCTGTAGGCACTGTCATGGGTATGCAGGAGAGAAGGGGGGCATGGGAGGTAGACAGCACTTCCTGTCTGCTGTAAGTCCCTGGCCAGCAGCTAGAAACTCTGGAGTGAGGCTTTCAGAGAGGAATATCACCTAGGGTGGACCATATTCTGTTATCACTTTCAAGCCAAATTAATAAAAGCTAACCACCAACCAGATGTAGATATAGTACATCTCCTGCATCACAGAGGATGCCCTAGTGCAGTCAGTCAATACCTCCCTCCATCCCTCCTTCTCCCTCCCTCCAGGTAACCACTATTCTGACTTCTGTTCCCATTGTTTAGTTTCCCTGTTGTTGCACTTCATGTAAACGGAAACTTATTCTTTTTGTGTGGCTTCTTTCATTCTTGGTAATGTTTGTGAGATATTCCATGCTTGCGTGTAGCAGAAGTGTATTCTTTCTTATTGTTGTATAAAGTGTTTCATTGTAGAGGATGTATCATTGTTTATTCATTCTTCTGTTGAGCACTTGGTTATTTCTAAATTTGAGCTGCTATGAACAAAGCCTCTTGGAACAGTCTTCTACATGTGTTTTGATGGCAATAAAAACTCAACTCTTGAGTATATTTCTAGGAGTGGGGTTACTGGATCATAGGGGAGATGTAGTTTACCTTAGCAGATATTGTCAGGTAGTCTTGCAAAGAGGTTGTACCCATTTCCACACTCACCAGCAATGTATGGGGGTCTCAGTTGTTCCACCTAGGCTAGGCTAGGAATTGTCCATCTTTTTAATGGTAGCCATTCTGGTGTGTGTGTGTGTGTGTGTGTGTGTGTGTGTGTGTGTGTGTAGTCGTATCTCAGGTGTGTATTTGCGTTTCTCTGATGAGTAATGATATGGATACCATTTGGATATCTTCTTTTGTGAAATGCCAGTACTGTCTTATGGTGATGCTGGCATTTCACAAAATGCAAATGTGTACTTTTTATAAGGTGAGCACCAAAAGTCATTGTGTGGCTTGTCATGGTGGCTCACACATGTAATCCCAGCTCTTTGGGACCCTGAGGCAGGAGGATCACTTGAGGCCAAGAGTTCAAGACCAGCCTTGGCAATATAGCTACCCTATCTCTACAAAAAATTAAAAAAAGTTAGCTGTGCATGATGGTATTTGCTGGTAATCCCAGCTACTCAAGAGGTTGAGGCAAGAGGATCACCTAAGCCCAGGAGTTCAAGGCTGTAGTGAGTTTTGATCACACCACTGCACTCTAGTCTGGATGACAGGGTGAGACTCTATCTCTTTTAAAAAAAAAGTAATCATAAAGAGAAAAATGCAGATGGAGAGGCTGCATGTCGTGGCAGCACCAGCTGGTTGGTGATAAAGAACATAGGCACTGGTGCTGGGCAGGGTGGATTCAAGTCCCAGCCTTGCTACCTACTAGTCTGGCGTTGATTAACTTTCCTCAACTGTAAAATGGGGATATCTATCTCACTGGTGTGTTGGGAGGATTCAGTGAGATATGTGTCCCTTATAGTGCAATGTCTGCCACATAGTAAGTGGCCAGTAAATGTCTAATGCTGGTGTGGTGTTGGCTGTGCTGAGGAGCAGGAAGGGCAGACTCCTTTTGGAGTGTGGGGTATTAGAAATGTGTGAATATTCAGTCATTTTTAACACCAAGTGGTAGAGTAACCTCTTCTTCCCACACCATCTGTCTGGTCAAGATCTGATTGTCCTGCTGCCCATTCCTGCACAGCCCTATACCAGCCACCATCTAGTGGGAACTTGGGCTATCACTGTGATTTGTTGGATGGCTCAGCTCCAGACATTCTCATTCTAGCTCTGACCCAACCTATTTTCCCCCCTTTCACTTCTAGTAAGGTGGATGACATGCATTTATTAAGCATCTCTTTCTTATTGAGCTCTGTACTAGAATATTTCTGGAGAGTATTTCTGGGACCCAAGAGTCCTGATTCCAGCTCAGGAATCCTAACACCAACCCTGTCATTTGAGTTTTACTATATGCAAATACTGTTCTAAGTGTGCTCATATATTAGCACATCTCATTGTCACTCTGCTCTTTCTAGAGGTGTGTCCTGTTTTTATATTATTATCAATATAGGGAACTATCGCTCAAGGTCACACAGCCAATAAGTGTCAGAGCTCACATTTGAACTTAGATCCAAACCCATTCTCCTAATGTTATTCTGCCTTTCCTAAAACATATCTCTCTAAAGCAACTTGGACCACATTAGCAGAGCATTCACAAGATGTAAACACACATTGAGGCCTGAGTGCACTAGTGGTCTTCCTGTAGGCTTGCATGCATCCTCTCCTGCCTCCCTACTTTCAGAAGTAGTGAGGCCACGAACCATCCTCTTGTTTAGGTTTCCTGAATCTACAAAATTGACTTTATTATCTCGGGTGCAAGTTAATGTTTGGAAAGTTCTCCAAAGGCCAAAGCTAGCCTCTGATGGCCATTATTATTAGGAACAGCAGATTGGCTGCTTGCCTACAGGGCAGAATTTTCTTCAGCCAGGCGACCTTTCTGTGTATATCTTCTACTTAAAAGGACCAATTGCTTCTTCCCCCTTCACTTCTCCAGAACTACTGTCCCTAAACAAAACTGGAGTTGCCTTTGTCCCTAGGTGGGGAGAAGGTGCTTCTCCCAAACATGGCACTGCCTCAGAACTAATTTGGCACCCACTCCTTCTTTTTAAGCCTTAGATGCTCCTGACCTAGAAAAAGTTCCCAGTTCCCCATCCTCTGTTGCAGTTATGTGTCTGGCCACATTTTACCACATTTTACACAGAAAAGGGCCTTGTGCAGGCTTTCACTGCATTAGTCCACTCAGAAGGACTTTCTCTAGCCCATTTGACCACAGGCTGCTTTTTTTTTTTTTTTCAGCTGTTGCATATAATGTGGCCTGATCTGTTCTCCTTCTGCTACTTTTGAAAGCTGAAAAAGCCCAGTGACCAAATGGTTAGCAGGCTATTCAGACCTAGTGCACTGATGGCTTGATCTGAGTCCATTTCCTGCCTTACACCGCCCCACTACCAAGGCAAAGGTGGAAAACCCAGCCAGTTACATAAGTTGTTGGAGCCGTCCAGATGGCTGGCTGCTGGCCTAGGCATGTTCAGCTTTGGATCTCTTGGGAATGCTAGGGCTGGCAATGAAACATGGGCTCATTTTTAATGGAAACAATCATTTTGTTCAGCTGTGTGAATCTCAATGGTGGGGTGAAATCAGGGCTGTAATCCCCTAAACATGGCTGCTGGCTTTACTCTAGGGCAGGACAGGGGTGTCTTGTCTTTACTGTTTGAACTTCATTAAACAGGGAAGACTAGGCAGGGCTGCAGAACTGGAATTACACCATTGTACAGCCTTACGGCTTGTAGAATTGGTCAGAGAGCTGAGGGAAGGAATCTGAAAAAGAAGTGAAGAATCTCACCACCAGTGTGAGCCAGTTTCAACCTGTCTATTCTGTCTGTCTTGTGACTGACCTTAGTCTTTTATTGTATACCTTTCTTCTGAGAGGTTTTTAAATGGCATGCTTGCCATAGTTGTGAAGTATATATGGCTAGTCAAACCAGCTCAAAATCACAAGCTTGGTGTGTTGAACCTGCCATTTCTAGAGTAGGAGGAAGATGGACCAGAAATTAAGGGGAAGCCTTGGGACCAGGAGTATGGCTCACAGGATGGTCATCCCGGAATGTGACTTGCCCTATTCTGTGCATTGTCGTGATGTGACCAGGGAGCAGTTGGCCAAGTTGCCCATCCACCCATCGCACCACTTGAAACCTTGTATCTGGGATTGGTGATTCTTTGTCCAGGTGACCCAGAGTTCCCTGGGATTGTGTGCTCAGTGAGTCCTCCACACAGGGCTACCCCTTGTTGGCTGGTAGGGTGGAACAAGGGCAGTCCTTTGTCTGCTCTCTAGTACCTCTGGAGATAGTTGGGTATGTCCTTGATATCCGAGCCTTATTTTCCTTGTCACCCCATGGTGAAGTAGGCTTAAGATGGATGCTTTCCTTTCTTTCTATTGTTTTTAAAATGCTCTTATGAAATAGAAAGACAAAATCCTGAAGTCTGCAAGAAGTGGAGAGGTGTAGGAAAGAGAGAATGCAGACTTGCGTGAGGTTTTTACACTGAAATAATAAAATATATTTTTTATTGAAAGACTGACATATCATTGTTGAAATGTGGAAAGTAGTTAAAGCATAAAGAGGAAAATGAATCACTCATCTTACTCAGAGAATAGTTGTTATTTTATGTTTGTTTTCAACTCTTTTCTGTCATTCTGTGTACGTATATCAGCACCCAAGTATTGTACTATAAGGAGGGCTTTCATTTAATTTATTATATTTTTTCATATCTGTTAGTTTAGCCATAAGTTTTGCTGCAAACAACTGAAGACTCAGCATACAATGGCTTAAAAGAAATCGTAGGCATTAAGATATAGGATAGATCATCTGGAAAAAATGGGGCCATCCTGTGAAGCCATCACAGGCCCCGGGGTCATTTCATCTTTCTGTTCCTGCTTGCTGTGAGGAGGATCTTTAGGATGGAGACTTTTATCTTCCTCATCACTTCATGATTATAATATGGCCTCTGCACCTCTGGCCTCATGTCTGTGGTTCAGGGAGAAGGAAAGTGGAGAGAAGAGAAAGGAGTGGTTGGTGTATGTGTCAGAGATACAAAGGTTTCCCAGAAATCCCCAATACATGTCTGCTTATGTCTCATTGGTCAGAACTGTCATATTCCTACCTAAGAGAAATGTGTGTTTTTAACTAGGTGAAATTTTGCTCCCAGAAGTCAGTTATTAAGGAAGAAGGGAAAAATAGGCATTGTATAGATCACTAGCAGTAGCTGCCTCACTCGTTTTTAAATATTATTCCACAACCAGAAGTTTTTGGGCGACTTAGAAATTCCTTTGATAATATTAAGAAATGATATTAAGAAAATTGTGAGTACTCTCCTCAGAAGAATGTAAAAATGTAAAGCATTTTACATATCATAAGCAGGAAGTTTGTGCATTCACTGAAATCTCTCAGTGGGCTGCTATCCATGATTCTTTTCTTAGCATAAATTCATAAGAGTGGATTTGCTTGATGAACACATCCAGTCATGCACCAAATAATGACATTTCAGTCAACAACAGCCTGTATATACAATGGTGGTCCCATAAGATTATAATGGAGCTAAAAAATGTGTATCTCCTAGTGATATCCTACCCATTATCATGTAGTGCAATGCATTGCTCATGTGTTGTGGTGATGTTTGTGTAAGCAGACCTACTGTGCTTCCAGTTATATAAAAGTGTACAACACTGGATAGTGATAATAAATGACTATGCAATACTTGATAATAAATAATAAATGACTATGCAATGCTTGATGCAATATTTGATAGTGATAATAAATGACTATATTACTGGTTTGTGTATTTACTGTACTTACTATACTTTTACTTATTTTAGAGTATACTCTGTCTATTAAAAATAGAATTAACTGTCGAGAAATCTCAGGCAGGTCCTTCAGGAGGTTTTTCAGAAGAAAGTATTGTCATCATAGGAGATGACAGTTCCATGCCTATTATTGCCCCTGGTGACCTTTCAGTAGGATAAGATATGGAGGAGGAAGGTGGCAATGTTGATGATCCTGACCTTGTGTAGGCGTAGGCTAATGTGTGTGTTTGTGTCTTAGTTGTTAATACAAAAGTTTAAAAAGTAACAAGACTTTTTAAAAACTATCAAATGCTTACTCTATAAGAATATAAAGAAAGAAAATATTTTTGTACAACTGTACAATGTTTGTGTTTTAAGCTGTGTCATTACAAGAGTCAAAAAGTTAAAAAAATTAAAAAGTTTATAAAATAAAAAAAGTTAGAGTAAACTAAGATAAATTTATTGCTGAAGAATTTTTCTGTGAATTTGGTGTACCCTAAGTGTGCAGTGAATATATTGTACAGTGATGTCGTGGGTTTTATTCACATCCACTCACTACTCACTCACTCAGAGCAACTTTCAGTCCTGTAAGCTCCAATCATGGTAAGCACCCTATAGGTGTACCACTTGTAATCTTTTTTTTTTTTTTTGAGTTGGAGTCTCACTCTGTCACCCAGACTGGAGTACAGTGGCCGCTCCCGGCCACCGCAGCCTCGACCTGCTGGGCTCCGGCGATCCTTCCACCTCAGCCTTCCAAGTAGCTGGAATTACAGGCATGCGCTACCACGCCCAGCTGATTTTTTTGTGTGTGATTTATTGTAGAGATGAGGTCTCGCTGCCCAGGCGGGTCTCGAACCCGCGGGCTCAGGCAATCCGCTCACCTCAGCCTCCCAAAGGCGCGGGATTACAGACTGAGCCACCGATCCCGGCTCACTTTTAATCTTTTATAACATATTTCTGCTGTACCTTTTCTGTGTTTGGATATGCAAATACTATTGTGTTTCATTTACCTATACTATTCAGTATGATATCATGCTATAGAGGTCTGTAGTGTAGGAAAAATAGGCTATCCCACTTATCCTAGGTGTGTAGTAGACTGTACCATCTAGGTTTGTTTAAGTGTACTCTATGATGTTAGGTTGATGACATCACCCTATGATGCATTTCTCAGAGTATATCCCTGTTGTTAAGTGGCACATGACCATATAGCTATCTTTGATACTTGCTCTTCATGAAGACTGCCAATCTAATCACATATGAGAATCTCCTTTCCCTGAGCCCACACCTATACTAGATATTATCAAATTTAAAAAAAATTCTTAATTTTTTCAAAAGGTAAGGAATCGTTGTTATAATTTGAATTTCTTTGTTTTGTGTTGGATTTTAATACTCCCCAGGTTCATTGAATATTTACTTTTCTTTGCAAATTTTTTTTATCCCTTGTCCATTTTTGTTTCTATTGTGTGCATTTGTGTCTTAGTTTCTAATGTGTGTGTTAACCTATTGGTATATTTATCTTTCTCGTGAGTATAAGAACTCTTTATATATTAAAACTATGAAGTGTATTGCACATTCTATCTTTGCTTGAATGCATCTTCATTCTAAGAGATATACTTAACATAATGTAAGTTGAAGTCTACCTTGATGTTTTTCCTCTAAATGATGATTATTATCTCAACACTATTTACTGAAGAACTCATTACTTCACAACTGATTTAAAAAGACTCCAAGATCACTTAACAAATGCAGTAGTGATTTTTTTTTAAAGCACTGGGAGTATGTGAAGGTCAGCGGCCATTATAGAAATCATTAAGCACTGCCGTGCTTTAAGACACCCTGTTTTTTAATAGCTAGAGTGAGGAAATGTGGGTTCTGTACCTGGCCTGATGCTGACTGCTTAACCTTCCTGGTGTGAACACAACTATAAGTGAGCAATTTAATATTTAAAATGCTGGTAGACAGATGGCAATTTGTTCTTCTTAGGTCTGAAGAACTCTCTGAGTCCTAAGTTCATTTTTAATTATATAACCTCTTTGGGTGATTGGATTGGCACTTTCTAAAGTTAGTGTAAACTGATTCTAGGATGTGCATTGACAGCACTTTAGATGTCCTTAATTCATCATATCATTCACCTAATGTTTATTAAATGTCTGCTATGTGCAAGGCACTCTGGTCTACCAGGGCAAATCTATCACTTGCATTTATTTTAGAGTGGAAGAGACCATTGTGAGGTGTGAACCCAGTGCTATTGAAGTAGAAGGTTGGTTTTAGATGGAGGGAATTCAAGGCAGCTTCATAGAGGAGGCACATGTAATTGAGTGTTAAAGGATCTGTATCTGTAGAGATGGTTAGAAGGACTTTCTTGGCAAGAGATGGAGATAATGAGGATTCTTAGACAGAAAGCATGGGGCGGGTGAGGAAATAGGCAGTAGTTACATGTAGCTGGTCATGAGATTTGGGAGGGGAAAGTAGGAAGTAGAATAGGAAATGGTGGGGCCAACTTGTCGGAGGCCTCATTTAGAAATATGAACATTTTGCTCTAAGGGATGATGTGACCATAAAAGATTTAGAGCAGAAGCGATTTCAGAGCCGTGGCCACATGAAGTATGTGCTGGTGAGGGGTGAACGTGGGCAGCAGGTAAACCAGTGTGAAGGCATCCAAGCAAAGGGTGCTCGACTCCCAGGTATTGGAGCTGAAAAGGAGGGAACAGATATGCTCATGCTGAAAATGTAATTCAGTTATTGTCGCCTGATTAGATGTGGGAGTGAAAAGATGAACCTCTAAGATCTTAGATCTAAGTTACTAAGATAAAAGTGATGCCATTGACCTTGAGAGTGATTATTAACTACTGTCTACTGAGTGTTTGTTATGTGCCAGGCATGATGCCAGCTGCCATCATCCTTTCGTGTACGTGATTTTGCTCTTCATCACATAGATGGGACGAGGTGCAGGGAGGTGTAGCAATGAGAAAATAGCAGCTGCTATATGAAAACAAGCTTGTGTGTATTTTTTTTTCCTGCTCAATGGTCTTTCTTTCAACCAACTAAAAAGAAGTATTAATTTAGCTGCTTGTTCACAAGTTTTAAGGTGTTATCCTTCCCATTGTTTCAAGAAGCCCTTCTTGGTGGTGATAGGAGGAATCGTTGCTGGGTTTGAGGTTCAGGGACATTCCCAGATGGAGATGATCAGCAAGGCGTTAGAAATGGAGGCTTTTTCTTAAGAAAACTGCAGGGAGGCTGGGGTTGCAGATTTAAAGGTGGGGTTCCATCTGCATAGAGGCATTTGTTGCAGCTGTGGAAATGGATGAAATTTGTAAGAACTGTGTGTAGAAAGATAGAGAGTGAGGTAAGTAAAAAGGTCCAAGGAGGGAGCTTTGGGAACTTTTAGAGTAGGCTATGGAATGCTTATAGTATATTGCTGGTGGGAGTGTTAATTGTTACAACCATCCAAAACCTAGTAAAGTTGAATATACATATACTCTGCAACAGACTCTGTTGGAACTACTCAACTCCATCGTTGTAGGGTAAAAGCAGCTATGGACAATAAGTAAGTGAATGAACATAGCTGTTTTCCAAAAGACTTCATATATAAAAATATATGTATGTGTTTATGTATATATATTATATATGTGTGTGTATATGTGAACACACACACACACACACACACACACACACATTCTCATTACTCCTGGATTCTTCATTTCTCCTGGATTCTGTATTTGTGACATATTTTTTGCATTTCGTGGTTTCTTTTGGTGGTGGTTTTGTGTTCAGAGCAGTCCCCAAGTATAGTGCCAAAGTTCCTAAGCATAAGAAGGCTGTGATGTGCCTGTGATATCAAATGAAAGGAAATGCTTGATGAGTTTTGCTCAGGCATGGATTATAATGCAATTGGCTAATCAAATCAGCATCTATTAAGTTGTCTTTAAACAGAAACATACATAAAGCAAGGTTACGTTTTGATTGGTTGATGAAAATGTTGTCAAATGTCCTACTGGAGGCTGGCAGGAACTTAACCTAATGTTTCTCCTAGGAGCAGTGGTTTAGCATGTGCTACTTCAGTGTTTGTGATGATGTTATAAAACATAATTATTGAAGATAATAAGAATTGGCTTTGCATATGTATCTATATAGGCACTTATATATTATTTTTATGACTATGTATAGATGTATGCATATAGATGTATTTCTTTTAAGTTAAAAATGATTAGCAAAGGGCAGAGGAGCCTGTGGAGGAGCTTGTAGAACAGGGATGGGCAGTGGGGTTCAGGAGAGGTGGATGTTTAATGGCCACAGGTGCTCAACCATATCAAGCGCTAAGGGAAAGGACCCAGAAACAGTCTTTGGACTTGCAACTTTATCTGTCATGTTCTCAAATACAGGTCAGAAGAGGGACGTGTCCTGATCTCTTGTCACCAGTTGCCTGTGGCTGTTATCCGCACTTGTAACTGTAGCTTGGTTGCTCTATGTGTAGTGTGCTCTGGCTCTCCTTAGAGAAGAAGCAGGAACAGCCTGGTTAGGCACTGTGGGCTTTTGATGTGGACATACCAATAACCCCTTTTGTCCAGTTGGGCTATAAGCTCCATTGTTCAGTAAGCTAAGCTGGTCTTTGATCAGTAGCCTTCCAATCCAGTCTCCCTTTCCTTTCCAGACCTTTCTCCTTCTAACATTTGCATGACCTCATTCCTAGCCAGTTGTAAGTAAATCCCAATTTAGTTATTTGCTGATAAGATCTTAGATGTTACCATCCTAATGAAATATGAAACTCTTAAAGTGCTTGGAAACCCCTTCAGGACCTAAAGAAGTTCATTTTTTATGGTGGAATGTTAAAAATCATAGGTACTAAGGAAGTCTGGAATTTTAAAGCTGGTCTGTTTCAGGCCTCTCTTTTTTTGCGTTGGGAAATTAAGATCCAGAGAGAGGAAGAAGCTTGATCACATCACACAATAAGTCAGTGACTAGTCAAGACCACTATACTCATCAGTTCCTAGGGCTCCCTGTGTGTTCAGATCAGAGCTTGTAGGTAAACATGTAGTTACCTGAGTACCCTGAAAATCAGCCTTGAGTGTATATGTAGGTCTTTACGATGTTCAGGCTACTTGCCTGCTTGTCCTGTAACTGAGTGGTAGGAAGCAGATGTTAGTTTTATTGATATTGTGAGGGCTCCCAAAGGTTATATTAATTGATTCCATACTATGATACCTTTCTGGGAGGGAGGGAAAGGAGAAGGAGAGTAAGATGGGTTAATGCTACTTGTTCCTAAATTTATTTTTTAAACCAGTGAGTTTCAAATTTGGTCTATGACTCAGAAGCACCTGTAAATTAAGTTTGCAAACTAGTGTAACTAAAGGAATTAATTCAAAATAAATTATAAGTTTGTAAACTAAAACTATAAAGTCCAGAAGAAAGCATAGGACAAAATCTTTGCAATCTGGGGTTGGCAAAGGTTTCTTTTCTTTTCTTTATTTTTTTGAGAAAGCAGAATTTATTAAGAGGGAAGAAAAACTCCCACAGTGGGAGGGGACCTTAAGGGGTTGCCCGGCAAAGATTTCTTAACAGGATGCAAAATGCAGTAGCCCTATAGAAAAATGCAATATTTGACTTTATTTTAAAAACTTGTGCTTATCAAAAGATACCATTAAGAAAGTCAACTGGCAAGCTACACAATGGGAGAAAATATTTGCAAAGCATATATTTGAACAATTTGACATACCCAGAATGAATAGAGAACTCATAAAACTCAGTAATAAAAAGATCAACCTGACCAAAAGATGGACAGAAGACTTGAAAAGGCACCTCACAAAAGAAGATTTCCCAGTAAGTACATGAAAACATCATTAATCATCAGGAAAATGCAGATTTCCATAATGAGATACTAGTGCATGCCCACCAGAACAAGTAAAATTGAAAGACTGACAACATATTTAAAAGATTGACAGCTGGACTTGGTGGCTCAACCTGTAATCCCAACATTTTTGGGAGACCGAGGTGAGTGGATTGCCTGAACTCATGGGTTCGAGACCAGCCAGGGCAACTTGGCGAGACCTCACCTCTACAATAAACCAAAAATTAACCAGGCGTGGTAGTGTACGCCTGTCGTTCCGGCTACTTGGGAGGCTGAGTTGGAAGGATCGCTGAAACCCAGCAGGTTGACGCTGGGATGGCCGTGAGGATACCACTGCATTCCAGTCTGGGTGACAGAGTGAGACTCCAACTCAAAAAAAAAAAAAAAAAAAAAAGATTGACAGGTGGGCAACCCCTTTGGATCCCCTCCTACTGTAAGAGCTTTTCTTGTCCTCTCAATAAATCCTGCTTTAAAAAAAAAAAGAAACGATTGACAAGTGTTGGTGAGTGTGGAGAGCAACCTGAACTCTCAGACATTGTTGGTGGGCATGTAAAACGGTATAACCACTTTTAAAAAAACATTTTTTAACATTTTAAAGATGTGGGTTATTCAGGGTTAGGTATACAAATGTTCATTATGATGCAGGTATCCTTGTTGATGAGGTGTTCGCCTCCCTCCCCTGGCATTTTTCCACTAATGTCAGTCCCTTTCTTATAGTATTATGATAAATGTTCACAGTTCGCTTATGAGTGAGAACATATGGTATTTTGTTCTTTGTTTCTGTGATAGATCACTGAGTATGATAGACTCTAACTCCATCCAAGTTGCTGCAAAGTTAATATGTTTGTCCTTCTTTATGACTGCATAATATTCCATTGTGTATATATACCACATTTTAAAAATCCAGTCTGGCTTCGATGGGCAGCATGGTTGGTTCCATGTTTTTGCTATTGTGAAGAGAGCTACAACAAACATGCATGTGCAGGTATCTTTTTTGTAGAATGATTTGAGCGGTATAACCACTTTGAACAAAGATTTGGCAGTTTATTGTTTAGTAACAAACAAACAAACAAATAATACTAATACTACTAATAAAACCCCCTACTTTATAATTCAGCAGTTCCACT
Source organism: Carlito syrichta (assembly GCF_000164805.1). Classification (NCBI taxonomy): domain Eukaryota; kingdom Metazoa; phylum Chordata; class Mammalia; order Primates; family Tarsiidae; genus Carlito; species Carlito syrichta. The sequence goes on from NW_007091187.1 coordinate 25,047, forward strand.
CTTAGGTATTTACCCAAAAGAAATGAAAACATATGTCTTCAAAAAGACTTGTACAAAAACATTTGGAGCAGCTTATTTATAATAACCAAAATCAGGGAGCAGCCTGAGTCTCCACGAAAAGGAGAATTAATAAGCAAAAGTTTGGTATATTCAAACAACAGAATACTCAGAAGTAGAAAGTATCAAACATATTGATTCATACCACAACATAGATGAATCCCAAAAATGTTATGCAAAGTGATACAAGGTAGCCATAAAAGAGTGTATACAGTGTGCAACCATTATATGATGATCTAGAATATGCAAAATTGATGGTGGGTACAAAACAGAACAGTGGTTGTCAGTATGTGTATGCAGGGGTGCTGGGGGTAAGATGGAAAGAGACCTGAGAGAGCTGTCTGAGGTGATGTAAATATTTCTGTCTTGAAAGAGGTTTTGCTTATATGGATGTATGAAATGGTCACAATTCATGACTGGCACACTTAAGAACTATGCATGTCATTGTATATAAATTTTACCTTAAAAAGATTGACAAACGAATGCTAACTTTAATGTAGATGATATGCATCTGAAATGTTTAGATGGGAAGTGCTGATGTCTGGAACTCATTTTAAACTTGATCTAAAAACAAGATGGGTTGATGGATAATAGGATGGCTAGATATGTGATAAGTCAAATATTGCAAAATAGAAGCAACTGTAGGATGGAGGTGCTGGGTATGTGAGTGTCCACTGCCACTTCTTTCATCTTTTCTATATGTTTTAGAATCTGTATAATAAAATCTTGGGGACTGAGATTGCATGTGCTGTTCTGGGTGGACTGACCTAAGTCTCACTGTCTGTCTATCTGGGAATCAGAAGTGGAATGAATTTTGCCTATGATGGAGAGGGGCAGAGTCATATAAGGAGAGCAGAGTACAGAATTCTAGAAGTTACAGTTCTATTTTAGAAACCCCATTCTGCTCCTTGAGGATTGTAGGAAAACACTGAGATTCCCTGTATGGTTGCAGAGGTAGGATTCTCTTTCCCACCAGCTTAGAGTATCAGAATAAATGAATGAATATTCTCAGAATCACTTGCTGGATACACATAAGTTGGCGTCAGGATTATTTCTAGATTTGGGGTAGGAAACTCAGTTTTGAGTCATAGATCTAGAAAGGAAGTGCTCACAGCCATCTGAGGCAAAGGAATATGACCTTTCCCTGTGTCTATGATGGGTAGCATTCGTCTCTTTCCTCTCCAAAGGGCACTGTGAGCTGTATGACATCATTCAGCTAGCCTTCGTTTAGCCTTAAGTCACTTGCCTTGAACCCTCTGGAGGAAGCAGGCCTGGAAGTTGAAAGGTGCAGCATCGTGAGTGACTCACCCTCTGGCTGTGGTTCCTCCTAGGCAGGGCTCGGCTTGGGTAGCAGAAGAGCCTCTCGAGCTCCTGCTTTGGGATCTTGCATACTGTTCTGAAGAATTTCTCATGTGCAATTTTCCAAAGCACAAAAGAACAGGGTACCCTTTTTTGCTGATGGAGCTGTGTAACTATTTCCAAAGATTGTGGGAGAAAGAGAGGGAACACATAAAGGCATTCTGATTCCTCTTGCTGTTTTGTTTTGAGGGATGGGAGGTGGTCCCCTAGTTTCCCATGAAAATGACATGCTGATGGACGAGTGGGTTCACACCCATGTTTCAGTGTTGCATCAGCATGAAACCAGGAAATGCAGAGCCATGGACTCCTCACACTGTGCCCTGGCCACATCCTACATACATGTCAGCTTGTATGCCACCTACTTCACTGTTGTGCATTTGATAGTGCGTGAGCTTGTGTCCTTTCTGCTGCCTTTCAATATTTCCCAAAATACTTTTCTGACTTGTACATTACTCAGATTCTTTCTTCCTCTTTTGTGTCCAGTTTTTGTTTATATTGGCTGTGACTCTAAACTTCAGTTGAAAGTTGGGGAAGTTGCTTATAGGGGTTTTCAGGATTTCTGAATATGAAATGCAAGGAAATTGCATAACATTGCAGCATTTCCTCTTCTTGTTGCTCGCTTGTTACCCAAAATACAGTAGTTCCTTCTAGAAGCTTGAAGAAATTTGGCAGATCCTACCCTCTGACGGTCTGTTGTGGTCTAGAGAGTCCGTGCTATCCTGATTTGAGGTTGAATTTTTCTTAAGGTCAAACAACAAAGCTTCCTGAATTATAACTATGGCAACAGTGTTTATGTAACACACAAATCAAAGTGGTGGTGGGGGGAGCAGGGAGGAGGAACACCACAGCAATCAGTGTTAATAACCCCAGAAACATTTTGCTCATGTGTGATTCACCAGAGCCCAAAACAAGATAAAATAAATGGCTTCCCCTTCACCGGGCATCTGGGTATAACCTACTACCTACATGCTCCAGGAGGAGCTGTTTCACTTTTTTCCTCTTGAAATTATATCTGCTTAATTTGAGGTTTCTCACAGAGAAGTGCAGTAAGTACTCAAAATGCGAAAGTATCTCTATAAGGATGATTTGCTCATCAAGGTCATTGTGACCTGCTTCTGACCCACAGAGAAAGACGACAAAGGCATGTGCGCCCTCTGTCTTAAACCCCTTGTCCTTTAATCAGGAGCTATTGTTTGGACACTGAATATGTACCTAGCATCATGTTAGATGCCAGATAGTCACCCCTCATTCTGCCCCCTAGAAGTATCACACTGACCTTGTCATCAAGGGATTGATTTGGTTGGAGATAAGAAATGATAAAGAATGAATAATTCTATTTGGAAGTATTAAACTTTATGCAACAGACTGTAAGAGCAGTGAGAGGTCCAAGAAGGGAGAGATTTGAGTGGTTAGTAGCTGTTGAGTTAGGAAATCTTTGCGCAGTAGTGAAAAGGAAAATAACATTTTTGAGCACCTTCACGTACTATGGAAACTATTCTTCCAGTACTCTCATAAACTAAGTATTATTACTTAGCTCTACTTTACAATGAGTAAACTGACCCAGAAATGTTAAATAATCATCTAAGGGCATGTAACTCAAAAGTGGTGGAACCAGGCCTTATGACAAGTCTCTGAAGCCCACAGCATGCCACATTCACCATCCGACTCTGCCTCATCCAAATGTATTTTCTTCTGTTCTGGAATCCGCCCAAGTCTTACACAGGTGAAAGTGACACACTAACAATGACTAAACCCCAAATGAAGCTAAATTAATCTGCCGAGGAATGCCAGGGCTGCCTTCTAGATGGAAGGGGACTTAGTCCTGGGAATGAAAGGACACTGGGCAACCTCTTGCCTTCATGCACCGTGGAAAGCACCTGTCAGTTCTTTATATCCAGCTGAAATCTGCCTTCCTGGGACTCCACCCTGACCTTTGTCTTTGTTTAGAACAGCAAGTCTTCCCCTCCTTCCACATGACTGCCCTCGGAGAATTTGAAGACTGCTATTGCAGTGTCTTGAAGGCGTCTCTTCTCCAACCAAAGCTGTGGTGTAGGGAATACCTCTTGCAAAAGCAATGTGTACAGCAGAGGGTGAGTGGAGCCAAAATCCGGGAGAAAGCAAGGCCAAGGGCCGGGTGAGAAGGTAAAGAGCATCTGGCCTTGGGCAATGGGAAAAATGTGAGGATGAGGAACAAGTTCACGATGTGTGATGGCGACAGAACTGATGAAGCTTGGAACTGATTGGATATGTGAGGTAGAGGGAAGGAAAATCAGGTATGGTGTCAATGTAGTTTGTTTCCCTTTCCCTTTCTACTTTCCCTTCAACTTTATTGTAAGTTGTTCTCCTTTGTTCTAGAGTTCCCTATAAAGCTCACGTAGGCTTTTCTGTCATGCACTTAAAAAAATTCTGCTGTAAATCTTGGTTCTAAGCAGCAGAAACACAACTGAAAAATAAAAATAAAAAGGACATCATTGGTTCTCTGTGGAAAGAGCAGGGGTGAGCTTCAGATACATTTAGATAAAAGGGCTCAAATGATCCATCGGAACCTAGTATCCCAACATGTCATGGCTCTACTACCCTTGGTTTGACCTTTTCTACTCAAGGATTTGCCTATATGACGGCAGAGTTTGCCCTCACAGGCTCTAGGCATGTATCCTGTTCTCCTAGCAACACGACAAGGCCTCATTTCCAACAGTTATAATACAAAATATTAAAAGTAAGTATTGTTGCTTGTGTTTGGCCCAGGACGAGTCACAGGCACAGTAGGATGCCTGGTCTAGATCACATGGCCAAACCTGAAGATGGATTTGGGATTAGCCCCACCCAAATCACATGGACTAGTAGGGAGGGGAAATCCCCAAGGAAACTGAGAGTGGTGTCCTTGGAAAGAGAGGACCATGGATGCTGAGCAGTAGTGGTTGCAGGTGTCCAGAGCACTTTGTTTTCCCTCAGTATTACTGAGGAATAATGCTAAGAGATAAGCTCTTTGTATCCACAAGGTACAAAGCAGCAGTTAATTCTTGAATGGGAAAAAAGTGTATTTTCTATTCATCTTCACTGTCACAATCATGTTGAACAGGAAGCAGCAATTTTTACTCACCGGCAAGAAGTCTTCAGAGACTGTCAAAAGACTTTATCCAAAAGGCTTCAGAACACTGCCATTTGGTCACTATTTGCTGGGCCATTTTCCAGGATACTGTCTGGGTTCTAAGGTGCCTGATTGCATGGAGCGATGGGTACTCAGTACCATCAAGTACAGGAACCCCTTCCTTAGCCCTTCCAGAACTCCCTGCTGGCACCATGGGCTCTACAACTGTTAGCAGCATTTGTTGTTCACCTGGTGAGTGTGGAGCTAACACCTAGGGGTGCAGCATAGGAAATAAATGGCTTTGTGAGGCATTGTGATAGGCTTGAATTAAGCCAAATAAGATAAATCTGTTTTCTATTTTGTTGTAGTAATGACAATGAATTGTATCTTTCCATTACCTTGTGAGGTAAGGATTCACAGAGACTTTACCAGATGTTGGGAAGAATGAGATACAGTTACCTGGATACTTGAGTACATATCTGGCTTGCCTTTTCTGTCTGACTAACATATTGTTCTCACCAATACCATCATTGGTGTTTTGCTTGTTAATTCGATTTCTCTCAGATTTCTTCCACTCAGAAACTATTTACTCAATCCATACCTTTTGAGTGGCCTGCCTTTTGCCAGTTACTGAACCCTTTATAATGCATAATTCTGCAGGGCAAGAGCAAGCTCTTGACATTCACTTAGGAATAGGTCATTGGGAAATGCCATCAACTATATTTTTATTGGCTTCACTTTTGAGAGAGCCTTCCTAAGACAACAAATGCATTACTGGTAGCTGTGGAAAGAAAAAGCCAAGGAGTATGTTGCTAGCTGTGCAATAGAAAAGTAGCCACAGTCATCTTATTTCTTTTCTCTTGAGCAGGTTTGGTCATTCAGACCATGATGACAAGAGATGCATTTCTGATAGGAGAGGAAGAGCTAAAACTTACTTCCCTCTGACCCTGTGAGGGAGACATGCCCTTATTCAATCCAAGCTACTTAAACAGGTTTTATTCCTACATGTTTCTGATTCAAACAGTTCCTTCCCAAAAGCTTTTCCAAGTGTGGTCTATGGCCTACCAGTGAAGAAAGAGCTCCTCCTGACCCAAAAAGTTATGTCCGTTATCGGGTGTTATGGGTGGCATTCCACAGACTAAGGGTGTCTTCCTTGTAACTTCTCAGGGGTGTTATTAAAAGTTCCTAAATTTAGCATGTGTGGTTAGTTGGATATTCTAATGTGGTGCTTGGTTGAGAAATCTGTCTTCTACACAGTCCTTGGCAATCCTGGCCACTTCTCTCTATATGTGCTCATAGTTTTCAGGAAGAATGTTTTTGAGCATCTTAGTGTCTCAGGCTGGTTGTGGTTTTCAGTTACTGCCATACTTGTATTAATTGGAAGTTTATAGAATTACTGTTATGTTTAAATTGGGTGGAAATTTTGTTCTTACATAATGGTTGCATTGTTGGCATTTTAATTACTGCTTAGCTTCTTTTGAGTTCTTTGTTAATCACCAAGCTATTTTTCCACTGGAAAGCAGGACTGGGTGGAGAAGTTGTATGAAGTTGTGGTTGTCTACAGGGTTCTGCCTAGTTCAAATTCTGGCTCTGTAACTTGCTAGTATGTAGCCTTTGGAAAGTTAATTAACCTATATGATGGTATGAAATAGAGGCAGAGTTAGTACCCCATAGGCTTCAGGATGAAATAAAATAATTCATGTAAACACTTAATATGGTGCCTAGCACACAGTTGGTAGTGAAAAAGTTGTTGTTGGTGGGTAGCTATTTTTATCTTGGATTGCTGTTAAAAAAAAAAAAGCTGAGAACTGTTGCTCTAAAAGCTAACCTTAACTTGTCTCTTTTCCCTTCTTCCCTTAATTGGTTTCAGTTGGTTATATTGCATTGCTAATGAGACCAGTGCCACCAATACCACGGGGTCCCTCAAACTACATTCCCCTCTTTAGCCGTTTGTGCCATGGGGTTAACCGTCCATTATTAAGAGAGGTGTTTTTTGTTTGTTTTTCTTTTTAAACAAATAGTGTGAAGCAAAGGAAAAAGGAGGTTGACAGTGATGAGGAAAGTTAATCTTTTTTTTTTGAGTTGGAGTCTCACTCGGTCACCCAGACTGGAGTGCAGTGGCCGCTCCCGGCCACCGCAGCCTCGCCTGCTGGGCTCTGACGATCCTTCCGCCTCAGCCTTCCAAGTAGCCGGAATTACAGGCATGCGCTACCACGCCCAGCTGATTTTTTGATTTATTGTAGAGAAGAGGTCTCGCTGCCCAGGCGGGTCTCGAACCCACGGTCTCAGGCAATCCACTCACCTCAGCCTCCCAAAGGCGCGGGATTACAGGCTGAGCCACCGAGCCTGGCTGAAAGTTAATCTTTATAGAATGTACTGTAAGCCAAAGAAGTTATAGTCTGTGCTCTGTGTTCAGTATTTTATATCTATTTCATTAATTCTCACAACAACCCTAAGACTTCCTAATCCCCTAGGGAATGTTAATATTTCTCTTTTACAGATAGCAAGACTGAGGCTTAGGGATGGTAAGTGATATATATGTATAGGGATTTATATGTATATATATAGAGCTGGATTTTGAACCTAAGCAATAGAGTACTACAAATCTTTAGCCACTGATGGAAATAGTTCAAAAGCAAAAGCTATAGTGATAGTGGACCCATTTTATCCAATGGTGTAGAATCAGTCTGTGCAGTGTTTTAGATGTTGGTACGTGGCTCTGTTCAGTGTCTTCACATCGGCAGATCAGGGAAACAACCAGCTAAAAGGCTACTTGCAAGAGACCTCAGGGAATGGGAGTTCAGGTAAAGATGGTGCAGTTTAGTTAGGAGCATCAGTTTTAAATAAATTTCTAACACCTTCATTTTGTGCAGACTTTGATCCAAAGAGTGGTATGGCCAAGTGTTCATGCAACTGTGTGTCAGAGGGAAAAGTCAGATTGTTTCATCTAATTACTGTTTTACTAAATATGTCTTTAATTTCTCCATAAAAAAAAATGCCTCTTAAGCTTTCTCAGTATAACTTGTATGGTGGTAGTAAAGGTTACCCGTAGAAAAATTCTGGGAATCCAAAGGACTCTGTGTGTTCTCTCAGTTTCTCTAGGGACATGTAAATTGAATTGGCTCAGCAGTGAACAGAATTTATTGCAAAATCACATCTTCATACAGAGAAAGTTTGAAGACTTTCCTCACCCTCCTTTGATGTAGTAAATTGTACTCCCATGGTAGCTTCTGGGTAAGGACAGATGGAATTGTAGTGCTCTGTGATTTGTATCAAACAGCTACTCTTCTGCCTGGGTGTTTATCTTTAGGACTGAGCCCTGTGGTTCGGAGATAATATGGAGTGTTACACTGTGTTTGATGCCAGTTGGTGGCCTGGGCTAGTGGTGAATGCTCCAGGCTGGAATCACGAAGGCCCTTTCCAGTTTCATTTTCTCTTTGACTCGTCAGGTTCTTTCTTCAGTGACTCATCTGCTCTAACTGCCCACAACACCTTATCAGTTTTATCATCATCATCATCATCATCATCATCATCATCATCATCATCATCATCACAATGTCTTATTTATCATGTGGTTTGTGGTTAAGTGGTTCGGCCCAGGAGACAGACTGTGGGAGTTCCTGCCTGGACTCTGCCCATTTTCAGCTGCCCAGCCTTGGGCAAGTGATCTACTTCTCTGATGCCTCAGTTATCTCATCTCTCTGACAGGGATAATTAGGCTGGTATGAGGACTGAACAAGAGAATGCGTATAGAATACTCAGCAAGGTGTCTGACACAGAGCAGGACTTTTGTCATCAACATTATTAAATTATTATATCGATTATAATTATTCTTTAATGACTCTCAGATGGACCCTGATAGATAAACACATGTCATTTATCTTCTCTAGAAGCATATACTTGAGAACAGATACTCATTGGCAGAAAGCAAACCATACCTGCATCAAAATATCTAAAGCTGGGCAACCCCTTTGGGTCCGCTCCCACTGTGGGAGCTTTTCTGTCCTCTCAAGAAACCAAACAAAAAATATATAAAACTGCAGGACTAAGACACTTTAATGTGGTAGGTTTTAGAATGCTCTAGCTAAGCAGGACAGTTAGACTTTAGCTTAAGTTGATTTGTTGAGAAGTTGCATTAACTATGCCACTCTTCCTTGAAGCAATAATTCAGGTATTGTTTAATGACCCTCATCTCCTTGAGCTGATCCTGGAGAGTTGGGTCCGATTCTTTTAAGGCAGAGGCTCTTGAGAGACTCACCTGAAAGCATATAAATCTGAGACACTTGGCTAATCAGAAGACAAAGCCATGGTCGAAGAGACCTTTCAGGACATTGGTCTTACTTCTGAAGCTCAGTCTGATGCTAGTGGTCAACTCTGAGGTCTGTGGGATTGCCCAAAGCACACTGGCCATTTCTAAAGGCTGAGTTGGATGCTGTTTGGATGCTCTTTGCTTCTGCCAGTATAGAAACCATATGCACCATATGGTTATAAACCATAGCACAAACTGCTGGAATGACTTGGTAGTTATGTGCATTTACCACTGCCTGGAGAGGTAAAAGGAGATTGGAACACCTTGTAGTATCAAGATAGAATAGTGAGTGCACCACTTACCAGCTCTGGGTCCTTAGATAAACCAGGTAACCTCTCTGGGCCTCTGGTTCCATATCTATAAAATGTGAATAACGCTAGACCTAATCCATATGGTAGTTACAAGGATTAGATGCTGTCATGTGTGGCACTGGGTAAGTGCTATGTAAGTAGAGTCACTCCTGCTTAGTGCTGTGACCCTACTACCATTTGGCCGCACCCTCTGACCCCACCCCCCGGGCCTTCCTGTTGGACCTTGTTGTTGTCAAGCAGTCCTGGTGAGCATGGTTTGCTAGCTCCATTTCAAAACTAATTCTCTTTGGCTCATTTACCCAAACCAGACAAAGATTAATGGCCTGGCCTCAGAGGATAAGCAGGAACATGCTTCTGATGCCTTTGGCTCATTGATGACGCCTCCCCAGTGCAGGGACTGTTTGGGTGTTCTCGAAAGGGGTCTCCTGAGTCCCAGGAAACCTTGAAGGAAAGTGATTTGGCATAAACTCACCTCCTAATTAAGGAGGGCTTCAGTGCTGCATTTTACTATTCCTTCTGGATTTTGCCATTTATAAATTGAAGCAAGTTTCTCTGGGATAGAATGTTTGGGAGAAATGCAGTGATAAGGATGACTGAAAAAAGAAAAAAACTCGCCAAAGTATTGTCATTTCCCTTGCTCTTCCCTTACCCAGCTTCCCAAGGTTAATGAATGCTAGTCCCCACAAATCGCTGTTGCTAGCTACAACACTACAATGGGGGTGGCCTATTTTACACATGGACTGGCTACAAGGCCCTGCAGGATGGGGTCGCTGCCATTCCTGCCCTGCTGTCATCTCTGCCTTGCATGGGTTGCCAACCATACTGACCTTCTTCCCTCCAAAAGGCCATGCTTTTTCCCATCTAAAGGACCTGCACCTTCTGTCAGCACTGGCCCCCAGGTCTTCCCAAGGAAGTCCACCTCATCATTCATGTGTCACGCAAGTGTCACCTCTTCAGAGAAACGTTTTTTTACCTTGGATCCACAATACATTTCTTTAAAAACTTTCTCCGTTGCACTTACCAATATTTGATGCAGTCATATTTGTGCCTTTGCTAATTTCTGTTTTCTTCATAGTGGAGACGTTTCATGAGAACAGAGATCATTGCTGCCTTGTTCATCTGTATCCCCAGTACCTAGAACAGCCTGATTATTATAGCACTCAATAAATATTACAAAAAGCATGAATGAACAAACACTTTAATGAATTGCAAGCAACTTTAGAAATCACCCATTCAAGAGGTCTTCAAACTTCAAAGCCAATATCCCCTAGTTTGAAAGGTACGCAAATAAAACTAATAAAAGCAAAGGCAGAGACATTTGGTCACGGGATCTTAGCGTCTCCCCCAACCCTTTTGGCAGTCCTGGCTTGTGCAGAGGCATGGAGCTCAATTTGCAAACCATGATCTGGTCCAAATTCTTCATTTACCATAGATAGTAGAGAATAGGCAAGTGCTTCCTCTGCATTCCATCTGTCATGGGGAGAGAGCAGCACAGCTAGAGTTTGTGGTGACTTTGGCCCTCCCATCAAATTCCGTGACTGTTAAGCATTTCTTTTCCCAGTAGGAGAGCCCTCAGAACTTGCATGGGTAATGTGCTGTTTCGGTATATTTCTTTTTCACAGTCTCATTTGATGCTCACAGCAGTCCTGAGAGAGGTAGGCAGAATAACTGACACCCACATTTTGTAGATGAAGTTAAAGTTCAGCAGGTTAAGGTTACCAATGGTGAAACCCAGGACAGAATCAATCTTCTGACTCCTAATCTCAAGAAATTTTAAGTTTCTCTACCGATGCTTTTTCATTCATCGGACAGTCCTCTTTAAGTACAGAAACCTATTCCCTTTATCTTCATCCTTCTGATCCTCAATAAGGGGCTATGCACCTTTAGTTCTCTTTAGAAAATTAATAATAAAATGGGGGTGCTTTTTTGTATTTAGAGTTTGATCATTCAGAGTCCTTCTTGGGTGACTCCTTCAGTTTACAGATGTGGTATTGGAGACCCAGAGAGAGTAAGAGACTTACTCAGTGATACAAAGCAGTTGAGGGGCCAAGTGGGACGCATTGCCCAACTCTTGACCAGCCATTCCCAGTTATATTTCTTAGCAGGTGAAAAAATCCCTTTTTGGATTTAATGACTCTCTTCAGAGATGCTTGACTTGGAGCCCTAGTTAGGGGTTAAATAAATGATTCTCAACTGAGCGTAGCCATTAAAATAACTTTGGGGAATATGTGATGGGACCCGTAAAAAACCAGATTTTATTTACTAAAAATTGTGTATTTATTCTCACATGTTTAAACTACAGTCCCCTTCAGAGTACTCTCCATTTGATGCAACACAGCTATTGAGATGCTTTTTTCACTGCTTAAAACAGCTTTTGAACTCGTCAATTTTGATGCCTTTTAGTATTTCTGCCATTTTTTGTTTCACCTCTTCTGCACTGGCAAAACGTTTCTCTTTGAGAATTTTTTCCATCCAAGGAAACAAAAAAATGTAGCTCAGACTGAGATCAGGTGAATAGGGAGGGTGGGATACAGGGGTCATGCCATTTTGGTTAAAAACTGCTGAACACTCAGTACCATTTGGGCAGGAGCACTGGTAAATCACCTATCATGAAATGGGAAAACACGCTGAAAGAATTAAAAAAAAAAAATTGCTGAAGCTGAATGTAGCCCTTTACAGCAACACTAGCTGGTACTCTGATGCCGATGGGTTCCTAGAAAACTAACCTAGCAGGGGAAGCCTGTAGTATAAGGAGCCTGCCCTCCAAGGGTCCTCCATATATATATATATATATATTTAAAGTTGTGATGATCAGCTTCATCCTATACCTTTTTATACTTACAGAACCTTAACAATCAAAGAAGAGTTTGAGCACTATGTTCATCTTTTCTAAAGCAGAGGTTTTATATTAATAACAGCAGCATATCAAGAATGGGCAAACTGGTTCACAGGCCAAATCCAGCCCACCACCTGCTTCAGTATAACCCGTGAGCCAAGCATAGTATTTACAAATGAACATCTGTAACTGATTTTATAAGGAATACTAACTTTGAACCCTCATTAAGCTAATATCATTCTCCCTCTTTAAAAAAATCTGATTAGTAGACTTATGTTTTTAAAAAATCATACTCAATTACTATATTCTGAATTTTGTCAAAAATTTTGTGACAATTTGTTTTCTCTCTCACTATATAAGCACCTATATAATGTCATTGATTTTGGCTCTTTGCCCACAAACATAAAGTATTTGCTGTCTGGTCCTTTACAGAACAGCTTGCTGACCCTTGCAATATGCTGTTGTCTGTTTTATATTGTATTTTTCTTTTCTATATACTGGGCACTTTCCCATTTTATGATTTATATAAGTAAATCTTTAAGGGTTTTTTATTGTAAATATATTATTCATATAACATTCAAATGCATAAAAAGTATGTAGAGCAAAAGTAAGTGCTCCCATTTCCCAGTACTAACAGTTCACAGTTTGAGACATTAGTTAACCTCTCTAAGCCTCATATTTTCCATCTGTAAAGCCGTGATAATAACAGTTCCTGCCCAACAGAATTGTTGTGTAGATTATTTGAGATAATTCATGTGAAGTGCTTAGCACATTGCCCGGTACACAGTTAATGCTTAATGATTTGTAACTAATTTAAAATATTTTCTGCTTTCTGTTTATATGTTTATTTGGTTTTTAAAAAAGATTGAATATTATTTTTTACACAATAGAGTTTCACAGAGTTCCACAGATGCTTCTGATAAGAGCAGAAAAAGTAAATACTGAGAAGTAGATTATTACTAAATGTGTTCTTATTTGGGGGCCATAAAGTGCCTTCCATCTCATGGCACAAACTGGGGAAAGGGGAGAGGTAATGGTTTTCTACAGCGAATCTGTAGGGTGGTATAAGATGCACACAAGTAAATTTTTTATTTCTATTTTCCAGGTCTACAACTCGAACAAAGACAGTCAGAACGAAGGAAGTAAGTACAATGCTTGGGCAATTTTTTCGAAGCCCGGGTCAGGAGTGGGCTTTGAGAAGTTGCTACTGCGGGGATGAACCACCAGGCGGTGCTGTGGGCATGTTGGGTCAGCCCCACTTCCCAGTGCTGTGTGAGATGCTTCCACCCATACTTTGACCAGTGACTCCAGAGAGCCTTTCAGGGATCCTGGCTGGCAAGGCTGTAATGACACCTGACACCTTGCATTTAAATAACCCTCCACACTTACAAAGCGTTCTCGTGTACTCACTTAATCCCAAGTCTTCTTAAGACTATGGCTCCAATCACCACTTAAAATCACTTAATACGATAATACCTAAGCCCCCGAGAGCCTTATCCTGTGGGAAAGCCTAAGTTACCCTTACCTCCTGCACAGTCTCGCAAAAAGGACTGTAGAGGCAATAACTCTTGTTGGTGATTTCTTGGTACCTGATTTTTTTTGTGGCCTCCTTGGGAGGAAAGAATAGAGATGGCAAATTCCATAATACTCCTCTTTGATGGAAGTGCCCCGGGTGGCCTCTGTAGAATATACAGCACATTTCCTCTGCTGCTGGCTCTGGGCACTGGGGTTAATCATGACCTCCAAGGGCATCTGTAACCTTGCAAAGGCTATAGGATTAAAATGAAATTGCTCCTGGTAGAGTGTTTGGGCTGATTATCACCTAGGTGCATAGGAGAAAAAACAAATCCTTCCAGGTTACTGCAAGAGTACAAAGGAAACCCTTTTCCCTTGCCTCAGATTTGCTTTGTAAAATCCACTTGGTAAAAAAAAAAAATCAAAGGTAACCCTACTGTGAATTCCAGTGGTGTCAAGAAAATCACTAGAACAGTACCTCTCCATGTAGACAAAAGGTTGGGGTGTGTGTGTGTGTGTGTGTGTGTGTAAGCCATTATAGGACAAAAATTTTTCCTCTTTTCTTTCTTTTTGAGATATACATTTAACCAGGAGTTTTATATAAAATACAAAGTAATTTGGAATGACTGCTTTTGTTTTTCTAAGGTTGTATTAATCACTGATTTCAAGCTGGCAAAACTGGAATAGTGGTCTGGGTTGGTGCTTCCTCACCTTTGGTGATGTTTGGACCCCATTCCCACCTCAGAGGAGTCCTTAGCTCCTGCTGAGCTGTTGTACTTGTGGATCTGTTGATTGCAGTGATTTGCGATGGCACTGCTACCCATAGGGCTCATCTGCCACAGTTGGCACTATTGCCCAGGATCTTGCAACCTTCCTTCTGTTTATGCCACAATCGAAACTCATTTAGAGGTAAGAAGTCAATCTGATAGGAATTTAGGAGTAAGGCATTGCTCTTTTCACCAAATTCCAAATGTCTAGCATTTTCCTTTCTAGGAAATGTTTTGGTGGGAATTTGAATGCAAACATCGTGGATCACAGGGCCAGAATGTTTTGAAGAAGCAGATAGCAAAAGGGAATTCCTTTGGGAACACTTCTGAATGAATGTGTTGCTTTCATCTTGAAGTTTCTCTCGGGCATACAGTGCCTGTGGGGCATAAGACAAGACCATAAGTAGTGTCTGTCAGCTGCTGGTATTTTCCAAATGACCCAGTTGCCAGGGAGAGGATGGCCACAGATAAATACATGTGCATTTCTTTGCAGAGCCTTTTCCTCTCCTCCTTTCTTCTCTTTTCCCTGTTTGGATCTCAGGTTTATAGGGTTAGATTAATCACACTCTCTGTTCATGGCACATTTCATCACAGGTCCCCTAATTCATCCATTTATTCTCTCTTTTTCGTTTCATTTATTTGTTCTCTTAAAATATTTTTTCCTACTCATATTCCTGTCCTCCACTGTAGGCCACCCTTCTAATGTGTATTTTATTCTTGGAAAATGCGTATCTTTTATCTTCCTGTGTTCTGAATTATATAAATGGTTATGTACTTTGTTTGGTTTCTTGCTTTGTTCCCAGGCATTGTGTTAGGAGCCATTGAGGAATTTCCTATTGCTATCTATACACTTACCTTGGCTTCTGAATGCTGCATCCTTCATGGCACACAACACTGTGTGTCTATTGTGTGGTGAAGTGCTTCCTCTCCTCATGCCTTTA
This sequence comes from Carlito syrichta, assembly GCF_000164805.1. Classification (NCBI taxonomy): domain Eukaryota; kingdom Metazoa; phylum Chordata; class Mammalia; order Primates; family Tarsiidae; genus Carlito; species Carlito syrichta. The sequence continues at coordinate 40,230 of NW_007091187.1, forward strand.
CATCCTCATCACCACTGCTTTACGTCCTTGTCACCACAACAAACATCCTTATACATGTCCTCTTGTGTGAGAGTTTTTCTGGGATACACCCACGAGGAGAATTGCTAGTCAGAGGGGATGCAAATACTTAGTGTAAGCACCCTGTCATACCGTTCTCCAAAGTGGTCCTTCCACAGTGCCACCAGCTGTACGTGCTGCCAACTCTCCATTCTTGCCAACTCTCACCATCATTCAGTTTTCTAATTTTCTACCAGTCTAATAGGTATAAAATGTTAGCTCATTGTTGTTTTAATTTGCATTTCTCTGATCACTAATGAGTTTGAGCGTCTATTCATATGATTGTTCATTTGCTGGATTTTCTCTTCTGTTAATTTTCTATTCATGTCCTTTGCCCATTCTTCTATTTCAGTTGCCATCTTTTTTTTGTTGATTTATATTTGTATCTGTATTCTAGATACAAATCCCTTGTTAGTTTTAGACATTTTAAATATCTGTTCCCATCTTGTCATATGCCTAATAATATGTAGTATCAGCTGGGCACAGTGGTTCATGCCTGTAATCCCAGTGCTTTGGAAGACCAAGGTGGGTAGATTGCTTGAGGTTAAGAGTTTGTGACTAGCCTGGGCTCAGTGGCTCAGCCTGTAATCCCAGCACTTTGGGAGGCCGAGGCGAGTGGATTGCCCGAGTCTGCGGGTTCGAGACCTGCCTGGGCAACTTGGTGAGACCTCATCTCTACAATAAATCCCCCCAAAAAATTAGCCGGGTGTGGTAGTGCGCACCTATAATTCCGGCTACTTGGAAGGCTGAGGCGGAAGGATCGCCGGAGCCCAGCAGGGCGAGGCTGCAGTGGCCGGGAGTGTGCTACTGCACTCCAGTCTGGGCGACAGAGTGAGACTCCAACTCAAAAAAAAAAAAAAGAGTTTGTGACTAGCTTGGGCAACATAGCGAGACCTCCATCTCTACAAAAAATTTAAAAATTAGCTGGGCATGGTAGTGCATGCCTGTAGTTCTAGGTATTAGGAGGCTAAGGCAAGAGGATTGCTTAGCCCAGGAGTTCAAGGTTACAGTGAGCTATGATCGCACTACTGTACTCCAGCCTGGGCCCAGACCCTGTCTCATATATATATATATTTGTGTGTGTGTGTATGTATATGGTGTCCTTCCTTGAGTATAAAGTCCTACTTACTTTTTTTTTGCCTTCTGGTTTATGGTTTTCAAGTTGTATTTTGATGAGGGCCTTTCTGACCCATGTCACAAGATATGCATCTACATTTTCTTTTATTGGCTCTATGAGTGTGTCTTTCACCTTTACATTTCTATTTTAGCTGATCTCCACCATTGTATATGATGCCTCATGAGAGATCCAGTCTTATTTTTATCCATAGGAAGAGTCAGCTTTCCTACCAACATCGACTAAGCTAGTCATTTTCCCCTGTTGATTTGTGGTGCCAGCTTTCTTGTGCATTGGGTTTGTATATAGGTTTGAGGTCTATCTCTGAGTCCTTTGTTTTACTTTTTTTGGCCATTTTAACTGTTTTTGTACCAATTGAGTATGACTGTCAATTGTCACATTATACCTCTCTGTTTTTAATACAATGATATTGAGGCAAGTCTTAACGTCTAGTTGTTTAAGTCTCCTTTCTTACTCTCCTTTTAAAAGATTGACTTAGCTATTTGTGGGTCTTTATCATTCTGTATAAATTCTAGTTTCTCAAATAAGTTCCTCAAAAAATAAAATTTTTATTTGGAATTGCACTGAATTGTATAGATTAATTTGGGGAAAATTGACACCTTTATAATATTAAGTCATCTCCTCCAAGAGCTTTGAATGTCTTTCCATTTATTTAGACTGTCAACATTTTTTATTAGAATTTTAGTTTTTTGCCTAGAGGTCTTGCTAATTAAGTTAGTCCCTAAGTGCTAAATTCAAAACCAATGGCTGTTTTTGCCAGTCCTATGGGCCTCTTACCACACATCCTGCTGCCAACAGGGTACTTCCTGGGCTTGCTTCAGGAATCTACATGAGTGACACCAGGCTTCTGGTTAGTCAAACTCTTAGTTACTAGATAAAGGAAGCAGAAATGGGAGTGTGACTAGTAAAGAGGAATAAAGTATGGCTTGTTATTCCTTACCAAGGAAGTGATCACTGCCAGTGTCAATCATCTAGACATCTGATACGTGCCATTGATTTGCCTCCATTAGTGTTTTAAAGAACAAGACTCTGCACTGGGCAAGAACACCTCTCCCATCCCATGCTCTGTGGCCCCCCTTTGCCATCTTAATGCTTATCTCCTGAGTCTATTTATCATATTGTGGGCTCTACCTTTGGCTGCAGTGGTGAGATTTACTGCCTAAAGACTATGAGAATTGGTATGTTTTCCTTAGAAATGAGCCCAGTCAGAGGCAGGAAGAGAAGCCAGAAAGTGGTCTGTTCTCAGCCCAGGCTGTTGTTGTCCTGTATCCCACCTGAAGGGAGGTTAGAAAGCCATGAACTTGTTAGAAAGGACAGACCAGTCCAGTGCAAGAGAGCAAGGGAAGGGCAGGCTTTTATAGTGAGTGTTGGTCTTTTCCAAGTTTGACATTTTAAATAACAAATGTCTACTTAACTCTAAAAAGATTAGCTTGTTTATAGGAAGGCTGCCCTCCCACTGCTTCTCCAGCTGTTTGAGGGCAGTAGTCTGACAGACTGAGGCAGAGAGGGCTCAGTCTAACTAATCTTGACTTCATAGTGCTACTTTCTTCGGTGTGAATATTAACTCAAATTCCGTAAGTTAATGGGTTACATTCAAAGGCCTATACTCAGGTTATTGCCGGTATGCCTTCTCACACACTCAGGACCCAGCTCAACACTGACCATCTGGCTTTGTATAGTTCACACCATTTCCCATTCGTGTCTAACATGTTCCTGTTTGCTGCCACCTGAACCTTTGCTAGATGAAACTGCAGGAGTCCAGGCTGCAGTGAATACCTCTTAAGGGCAGGTGGCACTTAGCTGGGTGAGTACTGAGGGATAAGGACACTTACAACTAGAACATGTGTCAGCCTTTAGGGAGTATATTATCTGCTGTGGAGGTCCAGACCATCGGGTGACAGTAGACAGATGGCCCAGTTATATTGTGTTGTGTGTGTGTGTCACAGAGCTAATGGATTTGAAAGTGAGCACAGAATGGGATTCCATCTAGGCTAGAAACACTTAAAAATGGAAGCTTCCTATCTTCCCTCCTCTTTGCTTCCAAGTTCCTTCATTCCTTCCAGGTTGTTTTTAATCTAGCATTTTTTGTAAGAATCTTTTGTATTTGATTGATGCTGAAGAATTCACTGCAATTTGCCAGTTTGTCATTCATGCTGGGAGAGGAACAGTGATTGGAGAAAGAACTTTCTGTGCAGAATTGAAGTCAGGATCTAGTCATCTGTAGGGTCTGGACATTCAATTTCTTTACCTCACTCCTAAGCAGGTTTAAAAACATGTATTTTCTCTTTTTATAAAAATAATGAATTCATTGTAGAATATTATGGAAGTACAGCAAAATGATTTTCAAAAATTCAATAAAAAATTTATCTGTAATACCATTTCCAGAGATATTTTCTTCTTGTCTTTTAAAATGATGTTTTATATGTATTTTGTTGATGTCAGTATGAATTTTGACGTATTTTACATTATACTGAATATGCTTGTTTGCACTCTGCTTTTAAAAATTTGCAAGTATTTTCCAGTGTCATGAAAATTGTTTATAAATATTTATAATGGTTGTTTAATATTCTGTCATGGGATTATATCCTAATTTGTTGAACCATTTCCTGTTGTTGGACTTCAGTGGCCCTTCCAGGTTTTTGGTATTATGAGTAGCATTGGCCTACGTTATTCATAAGAGCTTCATAAGTTATTCGTATTCATAGGTTATTGGCCTTGTACATCAGTCAGTCTTAGTACATATCTCATGTCATTCCCTTTGCATCTGTTCTGCCTTGTGGATTGGAGAGAGGTGTTTGCATAAGGGTGCTGTGTGACAAGCTTAGGTCAGCATACTGGCTGTGGAATTTTGGGGAGGTGCTGGGCCTCAAGACATTTACATTTCCTTTTCTGCAAAGTGGGGGTGATAATACATGTACTTCATAAATTCGTTGTGAGGACTAAAATCCAGCACAGTATCTGGTATATTAGTTAGTAAGTGCCTAATTACTCTTGCTTATTATTCTTATCATCCTGCCATGCCAGTGACTTCCTCAATAAAAAAAAGGAAAACCTGCTAGATGGGCAGAACTTTTCTTGAAGGGAGCAGGGAGGGGAATGAAGGGAGATACCAGCACTGCTGTTCTTTTTCAGTCTTGATGCCTTCTAAATTCATTGTTTAGTCCTCGTGTCTGTATTTCTCAAAGGGAGAAATACACTTCAAATTACCATTTAGTTTTTTTAATTTACTTAAATATATATTGTGGGGAGAACATAAGTACTTGTAAACTTCTGATTTTATCTATGTTATTGCCTAGCACAGAGGTCTGCTTCTTCAGTAAAGGGCCAGATAGTAAATATTTTCCATTTGGTGGAACTGTTCACCTCTGCTGCTGCAGTGTGAAAGCAGCCATAGACAGTATAGAAATGAATGGCTATGGGTGTTTTCCAGCAAAACTTTATCTACGAAACAGTCCATGGTGAATTTGGCCCAGGGATTGTAATTTGTTAATCATTGTCTTAACACAAGCTTATATTTTTAAAAATTAGTCTGTATGAGATGCCATGAGGATTTGGCAGGGAACATGAAAATGTCACATGAGGGCGACATTTGCAGAAATGCTGTTCAAATAACTGAGTTTACAAATGAGCTCACAGGCTTAATGAGGTCAAGGGAGCCTGGTTGAAAAGTAGTGGAGCTTGTGGTTAAACCAGAGTCCGCCTGTTGCCAGGGTCATTTTCTCCCTGCTACTCTTGATAGGCATGACATCTGTGCTCTGCTCTGCCATCCTGTCCTGTGTGGCCCACCCAGTGGGGCTGGAAGAAGGATCATCCCCAGCCTCCAACATCTGACTCCTTGGTTCTTTGTGGCCGAGGAGCTATTCCTTATTCCTCCTTAGAGCATCTCCTTGTCAGAACCCTCGGTGGCTCCTCAGGCACCTGTGCATGATGCTGGGCAAGCAGGGGTCACATGTTTCAGTGACTCTGGCTTCCCAGGGTCAGATCCTTAGTGTGGCTCACCACCCTCCCACAGGGATTTGTCAACACAACAAAAGCTGCTTTCTGTATTGCCTCTGTGACAGACACTCATCATGCTTTAGGCCATCATTCAGAGCACTCTCACTGATGGTGTTTTATTCAGGCTTGTCTTGTTTTATGAGGACAAGATTGAGGGCTGGGGAGGAGATGGGGAGGGATGTCATTCTGTTGCTCTATTTGCTCATTGCCATGTCTGTGAAGGTCCGTTCTCTTCATCTCTGTGCCTTAGCGTCCCTTGATCTGTAAAATAGAAAAGAGATTTATTCTTGAAGATCCCAGGGAAAGCCTTGATGGGATCACATGGACCACTGTTTTAAAAAAGTTTCTAAAGCTTTCAGCCATTACCAAAGGTCCACAGTTTCATGAAAGCAGCAGAGGGCAGAAAAGAGGATTTCTTTTTTTCTTTTGCTTCCAGTCACCTTTGGCCTTTTGCTGTTAGAACACACACAGCAGAGAAGCAAGAGGAGGCAGCCACTGGTAACCAGGATCCTTTTGGGATCAGAGCCATCCAGAGGCTGCCAGGTCTCTACTGGTCAGTGGCTTATAAATAGAACATTTCCCCTTTTAAACCTGAGAAGGGTGGAAGGTATTAATGGGCATGGCGGCTTGGCCTCCTGTGCACTGGCCCACGAGGCAGTCAGCTGAGTGCCGTGTCCCCTCCAGCTTTCTATCCATGTACCCCCCCACCCCCTGCAGCCAGACTGCGCTGATGGAAGATAGACACTCTTGCTCCCTCCCTTGCCTGCTTCCTTCCACTCCCCCCTCCTCTGCAACTTGGCCCTTTTACTTTCACCTTTCTCCTCCCTCCTGTGCCATTCAGTTTCTGTGGCCTCTGCTTTCATCTTCTGAACCCCAGCCAGGGAGATGGGGTAATTCCAGTGCATCCTAGGTGCTGACTCTCTGTGCCTCGCTGATCATTCTGGGTTGTGTGTGCAACACAGTTGCTGTGGCCACATTGAGCTCAAATTATATTTAGTTGAGCAGTAACACCCCAGCTCTAGAATAGCCCTGACTAGGGGGGAGGGGGCTGGACAGGGAGAAGGAGCAGCTCATTTTCACATTATTTGGGTTTCCAGCTATTTTGTTTGGTGAGACCCTGTTCCCTAAAGCTATGACTGGTGATGGCTCTCCTTGGACTTGCTTGGATAACCAGGAGCCTTTCTGCTTGTCCTAAAAGACACCTAACAAATCCACCCTTTCTCTCAGCCAGCTTTAGACTGACAGGTGCAGCCAGTGTGCAACTTTGCCATGGCCTGATATTCGTCTTTCCCTCAGTGACGTGGGCTCTGTACTGACAGCAGGCTGCAGCCTGGGCAGGTGTGAGCCACTCCTTGGCATCCCAGTTTGGGCTTCGGCCAAGCCACAGTAAGCAGATCCCTGGCTGCATCTTTAACTCCTAAAGCCCAGTGCAAGGGTTGTTGAGACAGAGACTAAGAGATTTCTCCCACTGCCACCAAGTATAGGCTTCCAGTTATAGTTGATGTGGATTGAGTACATACTGTGTACTGGGCAGTGTGCTCAATGTTTGACATATGTTGTATCATTTGATCCTTGTAAGAACCCTAAGAGGTAGATAGTACTATTGAACCCATTTTCAGATGTGAAAACTGAGGCTTCATTCTGAATGCTAATATGTGGTCACTCAGGGTCATTCCTTCCCACCCTGATCTGATCAGAGTCGTCAGAGCCTGCAACTCATATCCAGCATGCAAGATATAGGTGAGGCCATGAAGTACTACTATTACCCACAGTGGGGTTGAGTAGTGCTTAGAGGGGTTGACTCTGGAGTATTACACGCATGAGTTGGAATCCTCACCTCACAACTTACTGACTCTGTGACTTTGGGAAATTAATTTCTCCAGGTAGCCGGGCTCGGTGGCTCAGCTTGTTATCCCTCGCCTTTGGGAGGCTGAGGTGAGTGGATTACCTGAGCCCGCGGGTTTGAGACCCGCCTGGGCAACTTGGCGAGACCTCAACTCTACAATAAATCAAAAACCTAGCCGGGTGTAGTAACGCGCGCCTGTAGTTCCAGCTACTTGGAAGACTGAGGCGGAAGGATAGCCAGAGCCCAGCAGGTCGAGGCTGCGGTGGCCGGGAGTGGCAACTGCACTCCAGTTTGGGTGACAGAGTGAGACTCCGACTCAAACAGCAACAACAACAAAATTTCTCCAGGCCTCAGTTTCTTTATCTGTGAGATGGTGATAGTTGTAGGACCGAAATCCTTGGGTTTTTTGGAAAGATTAAATGTGATTAAGATGGACATCCTTAGCTCAGTGGTGCCTGGTAATATCAGCAATCATTAAATGTTGCCCGGTACTGTTATTGTTATCAATAATGTCATCATATCCAAAGCCAGAGCTCATTTCTATAAAAGCAAGACACTGTATAGTCTCTTCAGAGTTCCTCCAGGCATTGCTTTATTTCATGTTCACAGCTCCTACATCTTACAAGTGAGGGAAATGGATCAGAGAGGGGACATATGCTCATCTCACATAGCCAGAAGTGGTGACACTCACATCTTAGGCCTCTGATTTCCCTGCCCCTTGCTCCCTCATAGCTTGTTGTAAGCCAAAAACATCTAAATCATTCCTAGGGCATTTCAAGGCAGGAAAATAGGTAGGTAAAGGCAGGGAAGGGATCTGGGTGGGCAGAGGTAATTGGTTCTCTGTTTAAAAACCCTTGCACCTTCAGTGAGCTGGTGATGATCTCTTTTGGTTCAGAAATCAGTGCAAAACTACCCAGGCCTGAAAACAGAAGGGAATTGAGGCCACTGGGCTGTAATTCATTCTCAGGATGTCCAGATCTCTGTGTGGGAGACAAATGGCCCTGATTAAGCTGGTTGGTGTTGCTGCAGTGTGCATTAAGCCTTGCTCTGTCACTGCTGTCCTGATTTAGAATTTTAAGGTGGCCTGGAAGAACGCAGGTATGAAAACTCGCAAGGTGACATTCCTTCCTTCTCAAGTAGATGCACAGTCCTCAGCCTGTTGCAGTGCAGGAGCCCAGACGCTACCACTTGGGCTGCCTGTCTCTTGCCAAAAATGGGAACACTTTTTACAGCTGTCTTAGGGCCTCCATTGACTAAAGCTGAGAACTGGTAGGTGTTTTTTGGTCCAGACAAAACTTTTGTCTCTGTCCCTGTTTCCTGCTTTACGTTCATTACTGCGTGTCATGTCTCTTTCAGGTTATTATTAGGTGTTTCTGTCCCCAGAAGCCATGAGAAAGAAAATAGGTGCCTGTGTATCTGGCAGGCTGAGGGAAAAAATCCTGCTGGGCAGTATACTTGCTTTGAGATCAGGAGATGAAAGAGATCCCTGTCAACCTTATTTGGCTCATGCTCTCCACTGCAAGGACCTTGAAGTCTAGAACCTTACCGGTGTGTTCAGCCAACTGCTTACCACTTGAGACTACTGGAGTGTGGGGACTATATATATATAACACCTTTGTTTTTGCTTTTGTTTTTTTTTTGAGTAGGAGTTCCACTCTTGTCGCCCAGGCTGGAGTGCAGTGGCACCCTCACGGCCACCCCAGCATCTACCTGCTGGAGTCTGATGATCCTCCTGCCTCAGCCTTCCAAGTAGCTGGAACTACAGGTGCGTGCTATCACGCCCAGTTAATTTTTGATTTATTGTATAGATGAGATATTGCCAAGTTGCCCGGTCTGGTCTCGAACCCGTGGGCTTAGGCAATCCACTCGCCTCGGCCTCCCAAAGTGCTGGGATTACAGGCTGAGTCACCAAGCCTGTCCTATATACCACCTTTATAATTACTTTTTGTGTATACATATGCAACCCTTATTTTTTTTAAAGATTAGTTCATTCTTTTTTAACCTCAATTTATTTAGAAAGGACACATATCATACTATGGGTGGTAAGTTAGTAGATTTCTAATATTTGTTAAAGTGAATGTATAACTATTAGAAATGTTTATTTGTGAACAACTTGGGATCATTTCGTATACTACCAATGGCACAAGCCAACATTGCATAGTAAGATACAGAGCATTGGCAGATGGTTATTATCCGATGAGGGATGTGGGATAGGTATTGGCAGTTGTCTAAATCAACAGTCATTTTTGTTCATCTTTGGGTACAATATATACTACAGTGTTTTCCCAAGTAGGATTCTCATTTCTACTGAAGTATCATCTCTGGGAGAGGGCCTAGGGCCTGCATTGCAAGCCTGTACCCTGACTTCTCTTGTCTTCTAGAATTGAGAACTGCTATTGGAATAGCAAGGGCAGGACCCACAAACCTGCTCCCCAACCCCGAGTCCCTTTCTGACTGTCATGTGAACTTGAGCAGAAAGTAGAGTGTAGAAGAGGATGATATCTAGGGTCAGACTGAGTTAAGATCCTGGTCTACCACTTGCTAATGCCATCCTCTTGCAGAAGTTCCTTAACCTGACTGAGTTTAGGTTTCCTATCTACAAAATATGAGGAGAAGAAAGATGATAAGAAAATGATACATCTAAGTACATAGCCCAGGGCAGTATAGTCTGTGCTCAGTAAGTGCTGGTTACTGTTATCATCATTGTTACCATTTAACACCATAAGCCTGGCTTTTCTCATCATAGAAACTAGGCAGAGACATTGGAAAATCCCATAAACTATAGTTTATTAATATATTTTCTAAATTATAATGTATTATCCCTCATCATACTATTAATGTGAAAACACAGCAAGAAGTTATTAGTAAGCAGAGTAGCAAATTTACCCCCATGGGATTATCATAAGGATAACATGAACTTACATAGAAAAAGTATTTCATCATCTGGAAAGTTTGATTCAAGTTTTAGGATGTAGTGATATCCTAGGTAATGCTGGTAAATAGGTAATCACCATTCCTGAATATCAAGGAGGTCACTGTTGCTATATGTTTCCTTTGCCCTCACAACAGCTAGTTGAGCTATCCTTACTGTACAGGTGAGGAGGGTGAGTCTCGGAGAGGTGAAGCACCTAAGATCCAGCCAGGGTGGCTGAGATGGGATGCTAATCCAGGTCTGTCTGGCTTTAAAGCTTATCATTCTCTTTCCACTACATTCTACTTTCTTTCTGTGTGACTTCCATTAGTGTTAAAGTTAGTTCACATTCCCTGAGTACATCTGGCCAGGGAGTGGAGGATAGACTAGCCTGCTACAGGGCACAGTAGGCAGTGAAGTGGGAGGGGCCATGGGGTCCTGGGAATACTGATCTAGGATTAAAAATCAGCTGTGGGTAATCCCCAAAATAGAGGATTCACACCTGGATAATTCAGAACCAGTTGGCCAACTTTCCTGGGCCCCACTAGAAGCTTCTGAGACCTGCTACCATGGAGACAGTTCTCCAGGGGCCACAGCCCTGGGAACCCTGGCAACCCTGGGCTTCACAGGACTAGGAGAAGGGGCTTGAGCTCCACAGGTCTTCCTTCTGAGCATGTCAGTTGGAAATCTTTTCTCCAGGTGGAATTTATTTTCAATTCAATGTGGGTGTTCTTCTTCATGACTTTTAATGGTGCTAAAATTGATTAAATTCAGAAAGGACAAGCAGGCCAGACTCTAAAGAGCAAATCACATTAGAAAATTGAGGACATTTCTGTGGTGAGAACATGCCCTTAGAGCTGCTCACGAAATGGTGCCCTGCTCATAGGAACTCCTGTCTCCTATATCCATCCACATTAACAGTCCTTTACCTCCCAGTCCTCTTGTTTTTATGCAAACATCCACCACATGCAGCAAATTCTATTTCTTCATCAAAAGTTTTTTTGTTTTTTTAAAGGAAAATTGAATGAGTTTTCTGGAGAAAATTTTCAGACAAGGAAAATTCTGTTGAATACCAGGTTTAGGAACAGTTACTCTAATGCATGCTGAGACTAATTCAGTAGATCAGCTTCTCTCCTTTGGATAAGGATTTGTCTCCTCGGGGCTTGGTTAGAATTCCAGGGATAAACCGGGTGCAGTGGTGCATGCCTGTAATCCCAGCACTTCGGGAGGCAGAGGTGAGAGGATTGCCAGAACCCAGGGATTCAAGACCAGCCTAGATAACTTGATAAGACCTTGTCTTTATAGTAAATCAAAAAATTAGCCGGGTGTGGTGAGGCCCACCTGTAGTTCCAGCTTCTTAGAAGGCCAAGGCAGAAGGATCACCTGAGCCCAGCAGATGGAGGCTGCAGTGGCCATGATCGTGCCATTCATTTCTTTGTTTAACTTTTATATCCTCACAAGAAATGAAGGAAGCTGAGGGCCAGAAGCTTAAATAACTCATCTTCTTTCATAGGGTTTATATCAGTTGAATTTGAAAGGTTGTTTTGATACACTGTCCTCAGCAGCTCTCTACCATGCAGTCACTAATTTGCCTATCTATGCATCCAAAATGAAAAATTACATGCACACTTCCACTTCATGTCCAGCACGATTGTAGACAGTGAAAGAGATACATAAGTGACTGAAATAAATAAGTAAAATAGACATGGCCCGCTGATCTCATATACATATTTTAGCTTGGTGGACAGATATTTGTCACAGATCAAATAAATGTAACTTGCAGTTGTGCAACATACTCTGAACAAGAGATTGATGATGCTCTATTTAAGTGCATAATGGGAGTATTCACCTAGTGGGTTAGGTCGGAGAAGGCTTTTTTGAGGAAGTGCCACTTGAGGACAAATGTGAGCTACTTGGGCCAAAGGGCTTCCAGGGGAAATCCACATTCTGTGCAAAGGCTGGGGGTGGGGCCTGGTCAGTGATACAAAGAAAAAACAGTGTGGCTGAGAGCTGGGACAGCAGCCCAGCCCATGGAAGCTGGGGAGGCAGGTGGGGCCAGGCCATGCAGGGCTTTGTGGGTATGTAAAGATTTGGGTTATCCTTTGAGAACAGTGGGGTGCCACAGGGAAGTGACATGGTCTGATTTGGGCAAGATCCTGGGAGCTGCAATGTGGAGGGCAGACAAGAGGGGACAGGAAGAGGTGCGAGGGGACTAGCTCCAAGGTCACTGCTGTCATCCTGGCAACAAATGTTAGGGGCTGCAATCAGGATGGTGTTGACGATGGAGAGAGCCTTACACAACTGAGACATTAGGAGATAAAATTGAGGGACTTGACTGTAATTCGGATATGGGGGGTGGGAAATAGGGGCAGCACCAAGGGTGATTCTTATGGCTTTGCTATAATTCTCTCTTACACACACACACACCCCATCATCTACACGCCTCATGTTTTTCAAAGGTGGAAAAAGCTAGGTGAACGTATCTCAGGTGGGGTTCCAGAAGCTGCAGAGCATGGTAGAGACCTTGACATCACAGTATAGCAGTGACAGTTGTGCTATAAGCCATATCTTTCTGCCTGGCCCACCAGCCTCCTTCTTTTAACCAAGAAAATAATCTTATTATGCTTTGTGGCAGGTTGTTCTTTTAAGCCCTTTGCAGTAAAACAGCTGGTATGTGAATTTAACCTGACCCCCTCCTGCCAGGTTCATATCCTAGGCATGATAGCCCCAGGTATCCACTCCCCACTTCTGTGCCCCGCCCTGAGACTCTCCAAGGTGACCAAGCATAAACCCCCTTCTCCTGTGTTCTCATGTTCTCCACAGAACTTTGAGAAAACAGGTTTTGCTACTCTGGCCCTTTTCTCTCTTTAAAAAGGCAGAAAACAACAAGGCTTCAAAGGCTGAAAGGAGGAAGGTTAAAAAGATGGCGCATATCTGACTGGGGAGGTCACTCTGGGTATTTGGCGCAAGCTCTACCAACACACATGATAAGACAACTGCTTTGGCTGCCCTGTGTGTGAGCCCAGGCAGAGCTGAGCCTGAAGCCGAGGAGGGAAGACAGGCCAGTGGAAGTCTTGCTGCAGGATGGTGGATGTCACGCCTGGGAGCCACTGGGCCTGCAGCAAGTCATCGCAAGTCAAATTAAGGGAATAATGCAAGCCTAGTAGATATTTAATGAGAGATTATTGCTGGAGATTATAAGGATACAGAAATTGCAAATAAATCCCTGACCTTTTCTGAGCCTTGGCTCAGTGAAAGAGCTGAATCACCTGCCTGAGGGGATTAAGGACAGCCGCTTCCATCTGGCAGGCCACTCAGACTCAGACTTTTTCTGTCATTAGCTTGGTAGTGAGAGTGTACTAAACCTTTTAGTGGGAATTTGCTTTTCAGACTAGGAGATCTCAATTAACTTAGATTATATATGCACTGGGCAGAGATCAGGATGAATGACCTGGCTATGTGTACACTGTAGTCCCTGTCACATTAGTGGTACTCAGTCCATGATAAATAATAAGACAATTGTTAATTGTTAGTCACCTAATCATGACATCAGCAGGAAGCTGAAGCTGATGAGAGTAGAAGTTAAGTGTTGTGTGTGTTTGTGTGTGTGTGTAAGAGAAGAGACAGAGACAATGAGTTAAACCGGGGTTTGGGGGCTGGGATGCTGGGCAGTGGACAGTGTTAATAATTTAAACTAGTTCCTGAGTAGTGATTTAGAGCAGTGGTTGCTAAACTGTATTTCTTGAGCTCCTTGTTGGAGGACCTGTTGTTTGATAGGATCCATTTCTTAACACAGGTTTATCTGTTTACAGAATTATAATTATCATCAATATGCAATTTGAACACATTAGAAGCTAACAAAGAAATGCCTTGAGCTCTTATTGTTTGACTTTGCAATATGTAAATGCTATACATTTGGACCTAGACAACTAAAATACACTGAGAAATACTGCATTGCATATGTAATATTTGAGGTCTTTATGGTAACATCAGTGTAAGATTTATTTCAAGAAAAGTGACCTGCTGGTTTAAAACAAAATGAAGAACCTCTAATGTTGGGAAAACCAAAGGAGGAACATTTACTAAGAGATTGAATGTGGGGGTTTTGCTTTGCCATTTTCCAAAAGAAGTGGTTGTAGTTAATGTAGGCTGGTAGAACTTTAATTTTTTTCTGGATATATTTGAAAGGTTTCATTTTACTCTGTTCCATTAAATAATACTTACCTAGAAAAAGATCCCACTTCCTGCAGTGCCACAAAAAAAGCTTCAAGAATTGATTTGCCTCCACAGGGTTATGTCCAACTCTCTCTTCATTTTTCCTGCTAGTTGGGCTGATGACTTTGTGCACTTGTGTCTTATGACTACCGGGGTCTTCACTGTCAGCCGCCAGGTTCTTTCTAATTCTTCAGCACTTTTATTGATGTTCATGGGGTAAGGAAATAGTTTTTGTCTAGGACAGAAGTTATCAATACCTATGATAAAACGGTGTTCACAAACCTACTCTCTTTTTTTTCTTCAAATTTTCAATTGTTTTAATGTCAAAAACATTTTTTGTTCTGTTTTTACTGTTTGACTTGGGATCCAAATAAGATTCACATTGTGATTGACTTATATGCCTTTAAATAAAAGTCTCTTTTAATTTATATCTTGCCCCCCAAATCTACCCTTGTCCCCAGGTCTCTGTTCCCATCTCTCTCTGTTTTTTTGTTGTTCTTAAAAATTTTTTTTGCAGTACATTGATTAAAGAGACAGGGTCGTTTGTCCTGAAGAATTTTCTACACTCTGCTGACTCTTGTTTATTGTGTCCCCATGGCATTGTATACTTAGCATATTCTCTGTTCCTTGCGTTTCCTATAAAATTTTAGTCAGGTGCAGTGGCTTAATAAGATTCAGGCTTGACTTCTTTTTGTCAAGCCAACTATATAGAAAGTATTGTGATCTTCTGTGATTTGTTACAGAATGTATGTATGCATTTTTAATTTGGAAAATACTGACAGATTGTCTTCTAGAACTGTAGTTTCAAGCTTTATCTTTTGTTCAGAGTTGTGGAGCATATGGGGATTTGCTACCTAAGTAAATGGCATGCAGGTGAGGTTTGGGCTTCTAGTGAGTCATCTCTACCCAATGGATGGATGGTTGTGTGCCCATCCTCCTCCCTGTTCCTCCCACTCTTTTAACACTGCCCAATGTTTGTTCTTCCCACCTTGGTGCTCACATGCCCAATATTTAGGGCCCGTTTATGAGTGACAGTGTGGTATTCAATTTTTTTGTTTCTGTGATAGTTTACTTAGAATGATCATCTCTGGCTGCATCCTTGTTGCTGCAAAGGAGATAATTTTGTTCTTCTTTGTGACTGCTTAGTATTCCATGGTGTATACATATCATGTTTTCTTTATTTTCATGAAAATATTTTCATATTTTCAATGGGCGTGTGGTTTGCTTCCGTGGTTTTGCTACTGTGGATAGTGCTGCATTGAACATGCATATGCAGATGTCTTTTTGGTAGAGCAATTTATGTTCCTCTGAGTATATTCCCTTATGTGGAATTGCTGGATCATATGGTAGCCCAATTTTTAGTTCTTTGAGAAAATGCCACACTGCTTTCCACAAGCTAGTCTACATTCTCACCAACAGTGTAGAAGTCCTCCCTTTTCTCCTCAGCCTCACCAACACCTGTTGTTGTTTTTTTAGTTTTTAATGATAGCTATTCTGACTGGTGTGAGGTGGTATCTCATTGCATTTTTTATTTGCATTTCTCTGACAATTAGTGAAGCTGAGCATGTTTTCATATGTTTGTTGGCTACTTGGATGGTGTTCTTTGAGTAATGTCTGTTCGTGTCCTTTGCCCGCTCTTTAATGGGTTTAAAAAAATTTTTTTTTGATCTGTTCCTGTCAATTTGTTTGAGTTCCTTGTAGATTCTGGATGTTAAGTCTTTGCCAGCTGCATTGTTTGCAGATATTGTTTCCCATTCTGTGAGTTGTCTTTCTACAATCTTGATGATTTTTTTTGCTGTGCAAAAACTTCTTAACTTGATAAATTTCCATCTGTCAATTTTAGATTTTGCTGCATTTGCTTTTGAGGACTTTAACATGAGTTCATTGCCTACTCTGATGCCCGGGAAGGTGTTTTCTTCGAAGATTCTTATAGTTTGAGGTTTCACATTTAAATCCTTGAACAATTTTGAGTTAATTTTGGTATATGGTATTAGGTAGATGTCTATTTTCATTCTTCTGCATGTGGCTAGCCAGTTTTCTCAGCACCATTTGCTAAATATGATTTCATCTCCCCAATGTTTGTTTTTGTCGACTTTGTTGAAGATAAGTTGATTGAAAATCTGTGGTTTTATTTCCAGATTTTCTGTCCTGTTCTATTGGTCTGTGTGCCTATTTTTGTACCAGTACCATGCTGTCTTGGTTACTGTAGCCTTGTATAAAATTTTTTTTTTTTTTTTTTTGAGTTGGAGTCTCACTCTGTCACTTAGACTGGAGTGCAGTGGCCACTCCCGGCCACCGCAGCCTCAACCTGCTGGGCTCTGGCGATCCTTCCGCCTCAGCCTTCCAAGTGGCCGGAATTACAGGCATGTGCTACCATGCCCAGCTGATTTTTTGATTTATTATAGAGATGAGGTCTCATTGCCCAGGTGGGTCTCGAACCCGCGGGCTCAGGCAATCCACTCACCTCAGCCTCCCAAAGGCGCAGGATTACAGGCTGAGCCACCGAGCCTGGCTGCCTTGTATAAAATTTAAAGTCTGAAAATGTGATGCCCCCTGCTTTGTTCTTTTTGCTGAGGATTTCTTGAGCTATTCAGGCTCTTTTTTGCTTCCATATGAATTTCTGTATTATCTTTTCTAGGTTTGTGAAAAATGATGTTGGTAATTTGATAGGGATTACATTGAATCTGTAGATTGCCTTGGGTAGAATGGACATCTTGATGATATTGATTCTTCTAGACCATAAGCAGGAGATGTTCTTCCATCTGTGTCATCCTCGATTTCTTTGAGTGTTTTGTAGTTCTTATTGTAAAGGTCTTTCACTTCTTTGGTTAGATAGATGCTGAGGTATTTTATTTATTTTTTTTTTGTGTGGCTATTGTGAATGGGATTGTGACAGACAAGCTTTTAAAACATCCAAATTTTGATTGTGTCTCAGCAGTTCCCCATAGTACTGTACAAAATGACAGTTCTTTCTCTCCCAAACTTCTTTGACTATCATTCCTTTGAAAAGATTTTCTTAAGCACTTCACAAAAGAAGAACTAAAAGACTTCACTTGATTATTGAATCATATTATAAACATTGTGGAAACCTCCTTAAGCACAAAAAGTAATTCCCTGTCTGAAAAATACTTTCTAGTAGGCTCTATTCTGACTACTATATAAAGGAACAAAAATCCTCCCCTGCACATGAAAAGATGCCCAACATCATTAGTCATTAGGGAAATACAAATCAAAACCGTAATGAGATATCATTTGATATCCACTAGGATAGGTATAATAAAAAAGACAATAACAAATGTTGGCAAGGATGTGGAGAAATTGGAACCCTCATACATTGCTGGTGGGAATGTAAAATGGTAAAATGGTGCAACTGCTGTGGAAAACAGGCAGTTCTTCAAAGTTATGCATAGAGTTATCCTATTACCTGGCAATAATACTGCTAGGTATGTACTTAAGAGAAATGAAAATATATGTTCATACAAAGACTTGAACATAGATGTTCATTGTAACATTATACATAATAGCCAAAAAGTAGAAACAGCGCAAGTGTCTATCAGCTGATGAATGGATAACAAAATGTGGTATATCAGGAAAATGGAATATTATTTAGCCATAAAAGGAAATGAAGTACTTATGATTCAGCATGGATTAACTTTGAAAACATTATATTAAGTGAAAGAAGCTAGGCATACCACATATAATGTGAATTATAACTCAATAAAGCTGTTATTTTTAAAAATTCTCCCCTGAATTCCAACAGGTATTTGGCCTATGTATTATAGGTTGTTATTACACTTGAAAAATGTCTATTGTATCAGTTAATTGAATTTTGTCTAGAAGAATTATTTTAATTTGACTTGCAACTTTGTAGTCAGAAACCTGGAGATATCACAATTTCTGGAGTGCTGGGAAAAAAAAAAAAAAGAGATTGAGTACTATAGTAGGCTCCTTACCATTTCAAGGGAATAAGAATGGTTTGTATAGAAGGTACCCTCTAGGGAGAAAAACATGGCTTTTCTGTTCCTTTTTGAATACTTTACTTACTATCCAAGAGGCTAAGTGTATTTATAGTAAGATTCACTAAGCAATACGTTTGCATGTAAGTACAGGAGGTATTTCATTTGGGAGGAGAAATTTTGAGAAATCATCATTCCTTTTTAGTTTGATTTTGGGAATTCTCAGTGATTTTGTAATTTTAAAGAATCTTTAACCCGGGTGTGGTGGCTCAGGCCTGTAATCCTAGCACTTTGGGAGGCCATGGTGAGAGGATTGCCTGAACCCTGTGGTTCAAGACCAGCTTGTCCAACTTGGCAAGACCTCATCTCTACAATAAATCAAAAAATTAGCTGGATGTGATGATGCATGCTTGTAGTTCCAGGCAGAAGGATTGCCTGAGCCCAGCAGGTCGAGGCTGTAGTGGCTGTGAGTGTTCCACTGCACTCTAGCCTGGGTGACAGAGTGAGACCCCAATCAAAAAAAAAGAAAAAAAAAAAAAATTCATTGCATCTTTGTTCACTTATATGTGTTAAGAATTTGAGAAATATTCCATTTAGATTAGATCCAAGGTAAATTCGGGTTCTTCTCAGTTCTCATATATTACAAGTTTATTACTTGTCCTGGGATGATCACAAATCATTTATAAAAACTCACCTTTCTACTTTGTGCCACCTTCTTCTCCACTTTGAACATTAGGTTGTAGAATGTCTTTTCCTAATATCCTAAGAAGATCTAAGATGAATCCACTCTTAAGGATTGCCATATACTTTTTACACTTTTTATCACTAGGTAACCAAAGCATGGGGAGGGATGGATTTTGGTAAATTTCCAGTTTCGTTGTCAGGTTAGAAATTGGTTCTCTGCTATGGAAAAAGTTACTGCTGTTGATCATTTGTTTTCTGAGTGACATTAGTGAGTTTTGAAGCAAATGGAAAACTCTGTCAGCACCTGCTGACTTACCACATCAAGTGGTTCTTCTTCAGGTAGCTTCTTTGTCCTTGGTTATTGTAATTTTCCTCTGGGTCATGTTTTTTTTGTTTGTTTGTTTTTTGGGGTTTTTTTGTATTTGTTTTTTTAGTTGGAATCTCACTTCATCACCCAGGCTGGAGTGCAGTGGCATGCTCACAATCACCCCAGCGTCAACTTGCTGGGCTCCGGTGATCCTTCTGCCTCAGCCTTTCAAGTAGCTGGAACTACAGGCATGCACAACCATGCCTGGTTAATTTTTTGATTTATTGTAGAGACGCGATCTCACCATGTTGCCCAGGCTGGTCTCGAACCTGCAGGCTCATACAATCATCTTGCCTCAGCCATGTTTTTTTTTGTTTTTGTTTTCCTTTTTTCCATTTTTTCTTTCTTCTGGTCACCTGAGCAGGATTATGCTCAGGGTCACATTTAAGGTAGTTTGATGCTATAAGCTCTTTAGCAAGTATCCATGTATTAACTCTGCACATTTAGTCAGGATGCATAGTTTTACCACACCTCAGTTTCTTCATCTGTAATAAGGAGCTAATGATAGTATTTACCTGGAGGACTTGGTAGTTTTAAATGAGTTACTCTACTTAAAGCACTTACCCAACATTTATAGACTGCTTAATTTTTGATTTTTGAAAGAAACCTCAAGTAGTTAGTCCTACAGCTCCTATTTATAGTAAAGCAATTTAAAAGTGCCGATCTATGCTGCAATTTCTTCAGCTATAAATTGAGAATAACCTTGCAGGTTTCTGTAACTTGGGGCATGATCACTAAATGAGAAAACACATGCAAAACACTTAGAACCGTACCTAGCATATGGAAAGCTCTCAGTTGATGTCAACTGTGATGGTGATGATGATGATCCCTGTACCTTCTTTGGGAAAAATTAAAAGAACACATGGTCACTGCATGAGATTGGTTCTTGCAGGTTGGCCATGCCTCATCCTGAGGCTGTTTTGCATGGCTAGCCACTTGACTGCACTTTTCTTCCTCTTTCAGCTGCGCAGTTGGACAGCATTGGCTTCAGCATAATCAGGAAATGCATCCATGCTGTGGAAACCAGAGGTAAAGTAGTTGAGCAGATGGTATTGTTCTCGTAGAAGGTCACACATCTGGTGAGGAGTCAGATGTGCTACTTTCTGTTTCCTGACTTTAAGTGACTCATTAGCTCCCTGGGTGCCACTCTTAGTGTTTCCACAAGTCCTGCTGGTCTGAAGCAGGGGTTCTCAACTGATTTGCTGCCATCGACTTGCTTGGCTGATCAGAACAATGTTTTAAATGTATGCTTATAAAATACACAGAACTATAGAAAACAATTACTGAAATTCAGTGTTTAAAATACGAGGGGGGACCCCCAATAAACAGAATTTATTTATAAAAAATGGTGTATTTATTCTTACATGTTTAAACTTCAGTCACCTTCAAAGTACTCTCCGTTTGATGTAGTACACCTATCAAGACACTTTTTCCACTGCGCAAAACAGTTTTTGAACTTGTCTATTTGGATGAGTGCTTCTGCCATTTTTTGTTTCGCCTCTTTCACATCAGCGAGGTGTTTCCCTTTGAGGACTTTTTTAATCCAGGGAAACAACAACAACAACAAGTCACTCTGTGTGAAATCAGGTGAATAGGGAGGGTGGAGCATGGACTTCATGCTGTTTTTGGTTAAAAACTACCGAACACTCAGCGCTACATGGGTAGGTGCATTTGTAAATCACCCATCAAGAAATGGGCAAACATATTGAGAGTCTCCCCCCAAAATTCACTGAGGCCAAATGCAGTCTCTTACAACAACACTAGTGGGTACACTGTTGCTGATGGGTTCCTGGAACACTTACCTACTGGGGAAGACTGTACTACAAGGACCCAACCTCTAAAAGATAATTATGATTTTTTGGGTCCCCCTCATATTTTTTTTTTTAAAAAACGTAATTGGGTTATAATAATATGTGTGTTTCTTTGTTAGCACTTTAACAAATTATAATGGTCGGACTGATAACTGATCTAATCTGGAGTAGTGACATTTAAGATGTCTGTAACAGTTGTAATGCTTATGAAAATATCTGTGATTTCTGACCAAGGTGCAGTACTGCTAATGCCACTGTGATTTGTTGTCTACATTCATAATAGAAGGAAATGCGTAATGTCAGTTATAGGTTAGTGAAGATAAAATGTAATTGTTTTCCTGTCTATGTTTGTGGATGCCCTGAATTCTCTCTGGTGGATATCTTGGGGTCTGTGAACCCTGGGTACTCTGTGAAGCTAATCCCTAGAGACCATCCAGGTAAAAGGAAAGGATCAGACCCATGTTATACACTTACCTTCTCTGGGTTCATATGAGCAGGACATTGAGATCAAGGAAGCTGATTCATTCTGTTGCTCTCCACTCCTTCCTTGGAGACTCCCCCAAAGGAGAGTCCTCAACTCCATCAGTTTGGTGCTTTGAGCTCACTGATCTATTATACCCCTGAGAAAAGCTGTTAGCCATGCTTTTACTGGGTTTGAGTTGAACTGTTGTCAGAGATGTGATTCTTATTTACTCCACAACCTCTCAACCTACTATTCCTCTTTATTTGCTTGAAAGAGATCCTGGCTTTTAAAGCAGGGCTCATAACTCTTAACAGTTGAGAAATATGCACTATGATGCATTGAGTAGAGGGAGAAGGGAAAAAACTCTTTTGTATTCCATCAAAAGATACTCTTTCCAAAGTAGTTGTTTTAATATGTGGAAACATTTTCTAAGTGGTTGCTTCTTTCTTCTGTACCTCCCTTAAACAAAGAGCTAAGTCAGCTTGTAAAGATATATAAGACATATGGAGAGAATATAAAGTTGAAGATGAGATTTCTGGGAATTGATCTTGAGGAAATAAGAATGTGGGCCACGTTAAGCCATTAAGATGTTTACACAGTGGTCTTGTTGAGGTGCAAAATCAGAAACTGGTCAAATGTTTAAAAAATTGGTTAAATCAACACTGGTACACATGTAGTAAAAAACCAGGGATCACTAAAAATGCAGTAGAAATACATTTGTTGACATTCAACATTTTCTTAATTATATACATTAAGTGAAAACATGAAAATTATAACACTGCTGCCCAGTATGAACCCATACTGGGAGTTGCAAGGAAAGGGGAGGTTGTATTGTATGGTTTCATTGTGGTGTCTGTGGCTCTGTGCTGATTTCTACCATCTTCCTTTGACTCATCTATTTGCCTTAACTATAGTTTCTAATTTTTTTGAAGTTTATATTACTGAGGTAATTTTTCAATAAGAGTTTCCATTCTTATTTTTATTTTAAAAGAAAAGAATGAGAAAAAGAGGTACAGGGTTAGCAAAGGAAGAGGCATAAAAATGGAGCCAAAAGTGAGCACAGAACAAAAATTCCTCATCTCCGATGAGGTTCATATACTTGCCTGAGGTGGACTACCTGCTCGTCTCTCAGTTTTTAGCAGCCAAACTCAAGAGGGAAACCTAATCATTTAAAACTGTTCAAGACCAGGCACAATGACTCATGCTCATAATCCCAGCACTTTGGGAGGCTGAGGTGGGAGGATTTCTTGAGCCCAGGAGTTAGATATCAGCCTGGACAACAATGAGACCTTGTCTCTACAGAAAATCAAAAAATTAGCCAGTCATGGTGGTACACGCCTATAGTCCCAGCTACTCAGGAGGCTGAGGTTGGAAGGATCACCTGAGTTCAGGAGGTCGAGGCTATGATGAGCTATGATCATGCCTCAGCACTCTAGTCTGGGTAACACAGTGAAACCTCGCTCAAGAAACAAAACAAAGCAACTATTCAGAGTCTATGGCAAACGCAAATCAGTAGCTCAGGAGGGCAACCTCTTCTAGTGTAAAACTTGAAAATATATGCAGTACGTAGGAGAAGAAGAAGGGGGTCACAAGTTGATTTGATTTCTTAGCCTTTACTTCCTTGCCCCCTCCCCCTCTAACATGAGGGTGAAAATGATGTGTTTTAACTTCTAACAAAGTTTTCATGTTGCATAAAGAAGAAATAAGGACAGTGGGAGTTGGGTGCCATTTTAGCACAAATAATTGAAGGAAGTGGGTATCTCTGTATTGCATCACATGTATGTACATGCATATTTATGATAACTAGAGATGGGCAGACTTCTCATATTCTCTTGATTCATCAATAATTGTCTGAGGAAGAACTGGGATTATGTAAAGTCCTAAAGAAGCACAAGGGATAAAAGAAGTAGAGACATTTCAGACCCTTCAGGCCCTTTGAGCTGACCCCTTACTAAATAATTTGGGACCTGTCCTTTAGTTTTGACCAGGGGTTCCTAGCCTGTGAATGATGCAGGATGAAGTACACAATTTTACAGGTCCTTTCAGCTGTAAAGTCCTGCCATTCCAGACCTCTTCCTTATATTCATTAGTCCTGCTTCTATATAGACCTTGTTGAAGATACTACAGAATCAATCCTTTCCTGAATTTCTTCCAGAAAATTGTATTCTGCCCCCTAAGTTTTTTATAGTGATGGAGTATAGCTCAGTGTTTTGTTCATTTCCATGTACATTGTTCTGATCTAGGGGCTTGGAATATGATAGGGAACAAGACAGAATCACTGTACTTAGAGTTTACATTCTCATTGTTGAGAGGAAGACAAACAAGGAACCAAATTAAGAACATCATTTCAGATGTTGTTAGCTACCATAAAGCAAAGAAAACAGGATGGGCATGGTGACTCGCACCTGCAGTCCCAGCACTTTGGGATGCAAAGGCAGGAGGATTGCTTGAGTCCCAGGAGTTCCAGACCAGCCTAGACAGCATAGTCAGACCTCATCTCTACAGAAAAATTTAAAAAGTCGTTGTGATGGAGCATGCCTGTAGTCCCAGCTACTTGGGAGGCTGAAGCAGAAGGATTGCCTGAGCCCAGGAGGCTGAAGCTTCAGTGAGCCATGATCATGCTACTGCACTCCAGTCTGAGCAACAGAGTGAGACTCTGACTCAAAAAGAAAAGAAAAGAAAAGAAAAAAAACAGGGCCAGGGAGTGACTAGTAGTGTTGGTCACAGGATCCATTAGACTGAGGAGGTTGCACTGAAGTTGAGACTTGAATGATGGAGAGATCTGGGAGAAGAACATTTCAAGCAGAGGAAACAGCTAGAGCAAAGGATGAGGGGTGAGGACAGGAGTTTGGTGTGTTAGAGTGACAAGAGAGCTGGTGTGGCTGAGCAGCATGCTGTGGCTGATGACATGGCCAGACCTGGGCTGGCGGTCCCCTTGTGTAGGCCACCCCATGGAGTTCTGGGTATCGTCTCAATACAGTGGAAGACACTGGAGGGCATTAAGAGGAGAGATGATGTGAACTGATGTATACTTTAAGAAGTTCACTTTGGCTACTGGTTGGAGAATAGACATCAGAGGAATAAGATAGGAATCAGGAGTCCAGTTACTTGAGAGGATCACATATCAGGCCTAGGACTGACAGGAGGAAAATCATTTCAAATCATTTGGCCTACATTGCTCCCTTCTGTAAATGGTACTGTGGTGATCTAATCCATGTATTTAAATGAACAGAAGTAGGTTCATTTTTGATTCTTTGTTCAGGTGTTTGAAAGCAAACTCTTTCTGGTCTATTGGCACAGTTTCTTGGGTTGAATGAAATGAAGGTAGTCATTTTTTTTTTAATATAAAGAATATTTATGATACAAATGAATGGATCTTCTCATTTTTCAGTCCTGGCGAACAGTCCCGGCTAACAGTCCCTAAAATTTAAAATGTCTTTATACCTCAATATTTTCATTCTATATGTAAAAATAGATTGTAAAGTATTTGTCCTTTTTGTGGTATGAATATTTAATCATGCCATTTTTACAAAACTGGTTAAATAGAATGTATTTAAAAGTATGTATTTTATGTCTTTCAAAACTTCAGATGCTGCCTTTGGCAAGAGAAAAGGAAAGTTTCTTTCCCCTCTGATAACTGAACTAACATGAGGGCTGAAGTGTGCAGCACACCCATGAAATCCTAGACAGCTGTGCCAGATCCCACTCCTTTGCTAAGACTGAGCTGAGTGACAGGGGACTTTAATTAGAGCAGCTTTTAGAAGGAATGGTAAAATGAAAAAAAAAAAGTGCATTTGGCTGGGTTGGCCCAACTTGTGTTTTCTGATGTGCCTCTAATTAAATCATCACTGTTCCTTTCCTCAGGGATCAACGAGCAAGGGCTGTACCGAATTGTGGGGGTCAACTCCAGAGTGCAGAAGTTACTGAGTGTCCTGATGGGTGAGTGCTACAGTGGTTCTGCTGGCAGGTTCCTGGGGAGGCCCACTCTGAAAAGTCCCCCGGGCAGTGAAGTGGGACTGCTTCTGGAGAATGACTCGGGGGTGTTCAGGAGCTAACATCCAGAAACCAAACATCCCATTCGCCAGTTGTCATGGCTGTGGGCACTGCTGGGAAAAGTTCTAGTAGGACTGGACAAAACTAAAAATGCTAGGCCCAAGGCATCACATCCTCTGTCTGTAGACTTGGTGTTGCTAGTCCAAGTGGTGCTGAGTCACTTATGTGACCACCACACACCCTACTCTGTCTTTAATAGCTCATGACTCCTTCTGGCCTCTTTTGGGACAGGTATTTAGTGGGACACACCCAATGCCCAAGGAAAGGCATCATTCTATCCTGCAGAGGACCTCAGAGTTCATGTTTCTATTACTGAGCGGTGTCATGTAACTCCCAGATAAAATGTATATATGTAGATAAATCTTCTTATCCTTTTTGCTTCTAGATTTCAACCGAGTATCTGTCACTTGAGCAGCAGAACCTCCTTTACTGCTGCATGATATAAATATAAAACCACTATCTCTAAATGTACGATATTTGAATAAAAAACCAAGGAGCCAAATTTGCTTAGGCTGCAGATTTCCTGTATTTTTAGATATGAATGCAGCCAGCCTCAGTGAGTCACATGGATCTAAATGGCAAACAGATCAAATTTCACAGATGGGTGGCTTTATTCATCTTCATGGAAGCCCAGCCGTGCGCCTGAGGAGATAGACTATCACTTGGGATCCCAGTGTGGTGTTCTGGGCAGGGACAGTTTTCTTGTTAGTAGTTGTAATTTCTTTTGCCATGTAAAGAAAGCTTTTTTCTCATGTTGATCAGAATGACTCTTATGTATCTCTGTTTGACAGAGCCATTCACCTTTAGTGGGCAAAATCCTGTTGTATTATCAATTATTGTGAGATCTGTTATTTGAAACTATAATTATTTGGGAGTATCTGCTTTTTGGTTTTATGGTTTTTTAAACGTTAAACATTGGGAGATAGTTGTAGATATACATGCAGATATGTGAGAAATAATACATAGAGATCTCATTGTACCCTTTACCCAGTTTCCTCTGTCGATAACCTCTTGAAAAACTGTATTTCAATATCACAACCAGAATTTGACATTGACATGGTCAAGGTGCAGAATGTTTCTATCTCCACAGGCATTCCTTGGGATGCCCCACAGTCATCTGCCACACTTCCACCTTACATCTCATCCCAAACCCCTGGTAACTGGTAGTCTGTTCTTCATTTCTGTAATTTTGTCATTTCAAGATTGTTGTGTAAATGGAATTATGCAATACATAACTTTTTGGAATTGGCTTTGTTTTTCAGTCAGCATAATTCCCTCAGGACTTATTCAAGTTGTTCGGGTGTCATCAGTTGGCTCTTTGTTATTGTCAAGTGGTATTGCATTGTATGGATGTTGCATACTTTGTGGAACCATTCATCCATTGAAGGACATCTGAGTTGTTTTCCAGTTTGAGGCTATTATGAATAAAGCTGCTATAAATATTTGTGTACAGGTTTCTGTGTGAACATACATTTGTTCCTCTTGGATAATTGCCCAAGTGTGCAATTGCTGCACTGTACGGTTGTATAGTTAATTTTTTAGAAATTTAATGTAAGGAAGAATTAAGTGCCTAATAGTAGGTATCAATCATTAGTTGCTCACTGGGACAGATTGTCCATGCTAGAGATTAAGCTTTAGAAGGAGCCAGTTCTTTTCTACAAAGAGTCTTGCCTGATAAGGTGAAATATGTATGTATGTGACAGCTGTCATGAAAACTATGATATTAGTGCTTAATATAAGCTGGGACTGAAAGGTTGAATAGTGAAGGAGAGATTAATTTAGACTCAGGAAGTATTATGAGCCATGGCATGATGGGGGCAGGGGACAGAAATCAGGATTGATTATGGTGGCTATCGCAGAGGGTCTTGATTCTGTGACTATTATTATTTTAATATTTGAATAAACTACTTGAGGCTGTAATAGGAATGTTAAAGCTGAAAAGCCTAAGGTAGTCTCATTTATTGAGGAATTTATATTATTTTGCTAAGGAGTTTGGTTTTTTTATTTTGTAGGAAGTAAGAAACTCTTAAAGGTTCTAAGTAATGGGGTTATTCATTACCCTTTTTTACACACAAAAATGTCAAGAAGACAATTCAGAATAGTTTATAGGGAAAAAAGCATTTATTTACTGACAACTGGTAAATCTAAGATGGTAGACTATCATGAGGGTCACTCCAGTGACATCTTTACTTTTGCTGAAGCCTTTTCTCCTTCTAGCTTCTCATTATCTGTGACCTCTGCTAATCCTGCTGTTGTCTTTGTTCTCTGTGGGAGCGTCCCAGACAGGTTCAGCCTCAGTGGTCCTTGGAGCCTGTGGTTGCTAAGAAGAGTGTATGCGTCTTGACAGTGTTGGTAGAAGGCTGCAGTGAGGACTTTGATTGGCCAGTATGGGGCCATTCACATAATTTGTTTCTCAATCTTCAGCCAATTACATGGTCCACGGTAGATGGATCCAGATGGCCTGGATCTTGTGCCTGTCTCTAGGAATGTGAGTTAAGGGGTGGAGGCATGGAAGTGAAGATAGGGTTAGTTCATAGAACCCGGTGGACTGAGCAGACTATTAATAGGATAGTGAAAGAGTGCTTTCCTGAAATAATGACAGCTGGTAGATTAAAATATATGTGTGTGTGTGTGTCTAAAACAAGTGTAACAAGGTCAGATTCTAGCTCTAGGAGGATAACCCTGGCTGCCATGTGGAAGGTCATTGAAAGACCTGGTGGAACAAGACTATTGCATTAGATTGGGCAAGGCGTACTCTATCAAGGGGTGAATCAAATAGATACACTGAGGTCAGGAAAAAAGGACAGGCTCAAAATCATTGTAGAGAGAGAAAACCAACAGGACTTTGTACCACCTGGATGTGGGGGAGCAGAAGGGATAGAGAAATTTCAAAGATGACAGATTATTATGTAAGATGACACTGATGAAAAGAAAAATGACATTTTAGATTGCTTTGCTAATCTAAAAAAGAACCACTTTAGCTTGGTTGTGCTAAGCAAAAGAGTGGTTATGAAAGGATCTCGTTTTGTCACTTCTTTTAGTGGCGCTCAAACAAAATACTTGTCTTATTCTCTTCCTAAGTTATCCTAGGGATAGAAAAAATAATCTTGAACATCTGAGAAATGTCATGAAAAAGTAATAACTAGCAGCTGAAAGTCACAAGGCTAGCTGCCTCTGGTAGGAAGACATTACGGATAGACTGGAATCCAATCTGAGTTCCAACCAGAACTGCGAGATCTAATCAGAAGTTTAGAATGGTATTTGTGATTCTCTCTCCCAGTGAAGTTACAACTTAAAACTCACAACAGAGGAATCACGAGGGCTCCAGGGCTAGAAGGAAAGCTCCGACTCCTTTCTCTTTTGTGAATATGCTCACAACGTCATCAGTTCTTGGTACTAGAACTGTCTGGGTTAGCCAGAAGTGCAAAATAAGTATGACTTCTGTGGGGCTGAGTGTGAACCTTTTATTCACTATTCCTTTATTGTACATTTATTGGATGTCCTATTATGTGCCAGGCAATGGTAAGATTTGGTTATTTATCCGAGGCTCTCAAAAGTGGAATAGTATGTTTTGATTATTGAAAGTATGGCTTAGAATAAGTAAAACCAGAGACGACTTTTGATTACTTTGAGTTTTTTTTTGTTCTTAATACATTGGATTATATTAGGTTGGAAGAGGAATATAAGAACCAGTGCTTTGAGAATGTTTTCTTTTTACTGATTAGGATTCCTTTAAAAAGCTTGCTAGAATTCCTCATAGCAAGTGTGCTGTGGCTTTGTGCTAGTGTTCTATCAAGAGCTACCCTTGATCCCTTCTTCCTAGCAACAGAGGTCATTAGTCTTTGGAGAACGAAAAGGACTCACAAAGACTGGCAGATTCCTAGAAATATAATGCCTTCTGTATGTATAATTGGGTTTTCACCCTGAATACTAAATAAAGATAAATCTTTCCAAATTTTAGTCCAAATTTTAAATATATACTATATAATTCAGCTATATGCTTGTTCAGGACATATCTGTCTGCCTCTATATATTTTAAATAACTTTTTTTCTGGCAAAAGTTATGGGTAGTCATTGTAGAAAATTTGGAGAAATACCAAAAGCAGAAGAAAAAAGTTCTGCAGACTAGAATTAACCTTTATCAACCATTTTGTTATATTGTATCAGACTGCTTTATTATATTATCACCTTTTAAATTTAGCATAGTATATTAAATATAACAATATAATAATATGTTTATAAAATTACACTCACAGTGCATATATTACAGGCTTTTTAATGGGCTTATTCATGTAACACTGTGGAGTGTCTATTTAAGTTCTTCTAGCACGTGATTTTCTAGCCACATATTGCATAGTTATGATATGCTATAGCTTTTTTTTTTTTCTGAGTTGGAGTCTCACTCTGTCGCCTGGAGTGCAGTGGCCGCTCCCGGCCACCGCAGCCTCGACCTGCTGGGCTCCGGTGATCCTTCCGCCTCAGCCTTCCAAGGCGCTGGAACTACAAGCGCGCGCTACCACACCCGTCTAATTTTTTTTTTTTAATTTATTGTAGAGATGAGGTCTCACCAAGTTGCCCAGGCAGGTCTCGAACCCACGAGCTCAGGCAATTCACTCACCTCAGACTCCCAAGGCATGGGATTACAGGCTGAGCCACCGAGCCCGGCTTGCTATAGCTTTTTAATCAGTCCTTTATTCGTGGCTGATTCTAGGATGATTGCAATTCTTCATCATTCCAAAAAGCACTAGGTGAATATCCCCATAGGGCAGGATAGTAGAGATTAAGAGCACACATTTTGGAGTCAGACAAGCTGCAGTTCCACTGCTTATGTGTTTGACTTAGACAAATGATGTACACTGGTCTAGTCTTCTATCTTCCCATCTGTAATAATGCCCCTGCCTCCATAATAATGTGAGGATGAAATGAAAAGATGTCTGTGGGTTGCTGAGGCCAGAACCTTCACATGTCAAATACAAAAGTGTTAGTAGTTATAATTTTTAATTTTATATTCATCCTCAATTATTTTCTTAGGTTTTCTTTTAAGATGTTGGATTGCTGGGTCAAGGTGTGTATATGTTTTCAAGGCTCTTAATTGATATTCCCAAGTTTGCTGTTGGCAAAGTCTGAGGAGAGTATCCCACACCCCACATTTTTGTCATGTTGTGTATTACTTTTTTACAAATAAATTATAAACATTTGAAAAATGTAACTCCTTTTTATTTATTTTGCATTTCTGTACTTTTGGGTGAGGCTAGACTTTTTTTGCATGTTTATTGCAAATTGATACTTATTTTGTGAATTGCCTGTTTGTGTTTTTAGCCTCCTTTTTTATTAGTGTGTTCATCTTTTTATTACAAGACTTTTATAGCTCTGAAGGTTATGTTATCAGCTTTTTTGTTCAGGTTATTATTTGTCTTGAATGCTATTTATAGTGCTTTTGTCATTGTTGTCTTATAAATGTTTTAACTTTTATGAAGTCCAGTATATCATGTATTTTTCCTAAATGAATTATACCTTAAAACATCCTCCTCATTCCAGGATTACAAAAACCTTTTGTTTTTCTTAAAACCTATAATCATTCTTTTTATACATATTGGTGCCCATGGAAGGAGTTTTACACATTTTTTTCCTGAAGGCAGACAAATCCCTTTTCTGTTTGTTTTTCTGCAGTTCTCAATCTCTTATGCACAATCTCATTCTTCGCCTTTTTAATGTTTGTTTTTCTCCTGATTCTTTGTGTCCTCGCAAGAATTCTCAACCTTGTCCCTCATATTCATTTCACTCATTTAAATTTCTGTTGGGTTTATTATTATTATTATTATTTTACTGTTTGTAATGCAAATTTTAATTTTGTCATTGAATTTTCCAGCGTCTTTACTGTCTTTACTTACTTAGTTCTTTTTATTTCTACCTTTCAGATATACCCTCTATTATTTCAGTCTGCTTCTTGTTTTACTTTGGTGTCTTATTTTATAGCATCCACATTTTTCAAAATTTTATTTGTATTACAGAGCAAGTGTCTTCCGAATTATTTTTCAGAGTTCTTTAGTCTCTATATTTTTTGCCAACAAATATTTTATAAGGTTTTATATCTTCTGTTTAATCAAAACTGAACACAGAGAAGTTTGTAAATCTTTGCTATTAACCTCACTGTGGATAGTCTCCTTGTTCTGCTATTTTCCTGAATCCTGTAAGAATCATTATCTTATATGATGATTGGAGGGCTATTGTACATGGTTTTGACAACTTTCTGGAATTCTTAAATCTTCCATTTAGTGTGGACCCAGGAGCCAGAATAAATAGTCATGGTTCCCGGGAAAGTGGAGTTTATTCCTGGTGATCTGAAGCGTGGTGTGGTACTTGCCTTGCCACTCTCATGTTTCTTCTCAGACTTTCTCACTCCTGAATCCACTTGCCTTGATATAAAGGGACACCCCCCACTCTCCCCCGCAATCCCCACCATCCCCTAGTCAAATAATTTCACAGCCTGAGTTATAATCTCAGGATAACCCTGTCTTCTCCAGAAGGCAGCCTCCATCCATGTGTGTGCTGGTTTGGTGTTGGGGGAGGACAGTGTGGATCCTCCCTCCCCAGGTGGCTTATACTGTGCTTTTGGGTGTTCCCCATGTGGGTTTTCCTCAGGACTTCATCTGATCTTTGCCTGGTGGATGTTCTGTGACAGGAGAATGTTGACTGAGAGCTTAGTTTTCTGTACTGTAGAAATTTGTGCTCCTTTTTTTGTGTGTGTGCTTTTATTAGTGTTTTATCAGGGTGGGGAATGACTGCAAGTTCAGCATTGCTATTTTTCTCATCTTATCCTATAACTTTTCTCCCTGTCTCCCTCTTTTTTTTTTTTTTTTAACAATATTTAGAGCAAAGTTAGTACAACAGAGGACACAAGGAATGTATTATATAGCATTGCCTTAAAGCACAGGATTGCAGTAGCATGCCTCACTCACTTATCACCGATCTAGCCATGAACTTCCTTCCTTACTCTGGGACCTTGAACATCTGTGGGTTTTTTTTTTTCTGTGCTCCTCGTTTCCCACATCTCTTCACAGAGTAGCATAAATAAAGGTAATCAATGACTTCTATTTCAATAAATCCACTAATAATAGATATTTTTCATGACTTCTGAAACCTAAAGGCTTACATGGCAATAAGTGGAAACAGCCCCGGACTTTGAAGACTTCTGCCTGCTGGAAGCAGGGAACCATGCAAAGAGCAAACTTCGGACTTTACTTAACCAGGAAAGGGGAGCAGACAAATGATGACAGGACCAGGAGATGATAGACTATTTGGATGGAGGATTGATTACTCTGGGAGCTAGGGATGAGGCTACTTACCACAATCCTGAGTTACCAGAGAAAGTAGACCACAGATGGAAGCTCACTTTCCTCTGCTCCAGCCCCCACCACCTTTGCCTGTTGGGATGCTTTAGGCAGGTGCTCCTGAGACTGGGACTCGAGCCAGTAAGAGCTTTTGGATCTCAAACAGAAATGGCTAGGGGTGCTCTGGATTTTTAGGCACTAGATATAGGAAGAAACTAAGATTTTTAGGATTTAACTTATAAAGTTAAACATATTTACCATATGACCCACTCCTAAGTATTTTTACCTACTCCCTCTCTCAGATACTTGCCCAAGATGAACAAAACAAAGACCCGTATGCAAATATTTATAGCAGCTTTATTCATAACAGCCAACGTTGGGAACAACCCAAATGTTCAACTAGTAAGTGGATAAACCATTTATGGCATATCCATAACATTTGATACTACTCAATAATACAAAGATTAGACATTAGGAAAATCACATTTACTGGTACATGTAGCAACATGGATGGATTTCAGAAGTATTAAGCTATGTGAAAGTACAACATTGGCAGAGCCTGGAGGGAGAGGGAGAGGACTGAGTATAAAGGAGCCCGAGAGAATTTTTCTGAGTGATGGAAGTTGTCTATGTCTTGATTGTAGTGGTGGTTACATAACTATATATTTGTCAAAAATCACGGAACTGTACACTTTAAGAAGGGTGAATATACCTCAATAAACAACTTTAAAAACACATTCACACACAGGAGAGAGTTCTCAGCCTTTTTCCTCATTAAAAAAAATGCAAATTAAAACAATGAGATAACTATTTTTTTTTTTTTTACTCTATCCAATTTGCTAACCTCAAAATGTTTGGTTATGCATTGCTGTCAAGAATGTGAGAAGTCACTCTTAAACCTCTGAGGGCTATCTGAGGAACAGCTTTCAAGGAATGTGTATACCTTTGTCTCAGAAATTCCACTTTTAGGAATTGTTTACGGGTAAGCCATGTACAAGAAAACAGTAGTTTATCATTTTTTATCATGACCCAAACGAGGGATGAACCTTAATTTCAGTTATTGGGGGCATTAAATTAATTATAGTACACTTATACTATGAAGTAGATATATCTATGTGCTGATATGGAAACCTTTCTTAAGATACTATTAAATGATAATAGCATATACAGAATGACATGTATAGTGTGCTTCCATTTGTATTTTTAAAAAGGTGTATTATTCAAATATGTGCTTGTATGTACATAGACTGCTAGAGATAGGATACAAACCAAAAAAACTAGTATTAGCAGTTGCCTTTACCAGAGGAAAAACTTACCTTTTAATGTATGTTTATTTGTTTTCTTCAAATTCTTTGTTAAAAATGCATATATTGCCTTCTTAGATAAAAAGAAAAAAAGAATTTGCATATAGTATAATGTGTTACTGGGAAATTTAGGAGCACATCATGTCCTAATTGTGTCCTCCAGAATGTCCTTCACTGTCTTTGTTAGCAACACAATAGTGAACTAGATGATTCTTGGGACTGATCCAGTGTGACATTTCTAAGGCCATCTCCCCTTATAATCACTTCTTCTAGTCTGTGTCTCCTGATTTTCTGATTTCATGTGGTAGTAGGTTGAGGAGGAAATATGTTCATTCCACTTTATCTACGTGGTACCTTGTTTGCACAGTGGACTGCTCCTCCAGTTCAGGACTGTTTTACTAAGAACCAGTGGTCAAGTGATGTGGTGGAGGGAAATGTTTTGAGTTCTAAAGAAAAGCATAAGTGATGTCTCTACAAAGTATTTAGATGCCACCAGGAGGCTTCTGGGCATGAGGGGAGTATCAGGAGGGAGGTGTGGAAATGGGCAGCACTTTCTACAAATGGGGTAGCTGGAAGGCTGTCTTTGATTTAGTTTGGATATTAAATGAATTAAAATGGATGTGCTGGAGTTGTGAGCCTTGCCTCATCGGTGCTATAAAAAGCCCTTTAGCCCGACTGTAATTTGACTCTCCTCTCTGAAATGTTACACAATATTCCTATGGTTACAGAACCCGAATAAGTGGAAGCTAATCATTAGTTTGCTAAATGTGGTTCACGGAACAGTTCACAGCTCCCAGACCTGCCAACTGCTGCTTGTTTAGTTTCATGTTCACTCTTCTTGGGTAGAAGTTGGTTTGTTTCTCAGAATAATGTACAGTAACATTTGTCTCACATCCAGGAACCAAGCAGAATGGCGTGTGTCCATGTGTCTTGGGATGCGGAGGGAAAAAGGTCATGTTAAGCAAAGTTTTTTGTTACATACACTTCTGCAGGAAGAAACTACCCAGGGAGTGTGAGTTGATGAAGAAAGGAAAGAATTAAAACTGCAGAGGTTTTGAATATTAGGAAAATCACATTTTGTGAACTTTTCAAAAATTTGTGGTGCTAGAACTCTATGGGACTTACCATCCTGTGGCCCCAGAAAAAAAATTATGCTCTGCAGATTCGTTCTTAATGTATTTCATGTGACAATAAAGACTTCATTATTGCCCAGGGTCAGCTGCAAACATCACACAGGTGTTCTGCCTTTAGGAGTCACACAGATTCTGAGTTGGGACCTTACCTTTCTCATCTTCCAATGGTGTCAGGGGAACATACTAGAGCAGTAGGTGCCAGCCGATCTGTGTCCTTCCCTGGGGACTACAGGCTAAATCCTTAAGCCATCCATGAGTACTTGGTCTCCTCTTACTAGGATGAAAGTGGGTTCCTTCCCAGTAAATAGAGCACGTATTGTGCCTCTCGTGACTCATTCTCCTTTTCCAGCTGAAAGGCTGTTGGTTCTGCAGGAGGAACCTCTTTCTTAGTTGTCCCAGAATTATTCTTGGAGACTGTCCAGAAGGAGACAATCCAGTGGCTGGCTCTGATTACCTGGTATATCATTTAGATCTCTTTGCATTGTAAAAAAACAGGAAACCTGACCTAAACTGGCTTAAGGGGGAAAAAGGAATTTATTGGCCCACGTGACCAAGAAGGCATGACCAGATACAAGGGCTCAAAACCCGCTATATGTGTTTCTCTCATGTCTGGGTTTGTTTGACTCACTTTCAGGATCTAAATGGTAGCCTCTGGTGGTTAAATAACCTCCCAGGTGCAAGTCCAGTCAACAATAAATACCGTTTGCCATGTCTCCTGGAAAAGCCCTGAAGTGCACTCCCATTGAACTGGCTTGGGTCTGGGTCATCTCTCAACCAGTCCCTGGGTCCAGAAAGATATTATGCTGTTGATCAGTCTGCCCTGAATCTCGTTCCTCACTTCTGGAAGAAGTAAGAAAAGAACAGCTCTCCAAATGAAAATGAGGCACTGCTTGGGAAAATAAGTGAATCGGAGCTGGTAGGCAAATAGCTAGGCTTTAGCCAGTGTGAGGAAGCTGGGTTGTACTTAACTGTGCTGAAAGACTCCACTCCTGTCAGTTGGTGTGTTAACCTCAGGGGCAAAATGGGGTTCTATTAACAATTCATATTCCCCAATTCTGCCTCTTAGTTCACCTTCTGTGTGCTGTTCAGGAAGACTGCAAGAATTATCTCTCCTCTCCTTTTATAATACACACATATAAAATATGCACATTTGTTTAAAAGTCCATGCAACAGGAAACAAAGGAAGAAATTATCTGAGCCAATATAATTATGGTTTCATTGCACATCTGAGCTTAAGGCAATTTAAAAAAATATACACAAGTAATAGAATAAAATTATAGACAGTTTAGAAAATGTAAAAACCACAATTCCACTGTACCTCAACCATTATTTTACTTTTAGAATATTTTCTTCCAGTTCATAGGAGTTTCTTGCAAACTTTTATATTTCAATTTTTTAATTTGATATTATTTAATATAGGCATTTTCCATGTTGCTTTATAGTCGTGGTTGTCATGTAAATGGCACGATGATATTCCATCAGGTAGACATACTGTAATTCACTTAATGTGCTTCTGTAATCAGACATTTAGACTGGTTTTGCTTTGTTTTGTTTTGTTTTTTTCTACTGCTTGGGAAGATATTGTGTACTGAACATTTCTGGGTCTGTAACTTTTCTTGGGCTTTATCTTATTTCCTGAGGGTAGATAGTGAGAAATGGGATTATCAGTTCAGAAGGTATAAACGTTTTTAAGACTCTTGATACATATTGCCAAATTACTTCTCAAGGCTGTTGCATTTATCTCTACTGCCTCCAGCAATTTATGAGAGGATAACTTTCACTGCCTTCTTACCGGTAATAGATATTTGGATTTTTTTTAAAAAAGACATTTTCCTAATTTAACAGGCAAAACATATGTGTCATTTTGTTTTACTTTGCATTTTTCTAGTTCCTAGCAAGGCTGAACGCCTTTCTGTATGCTTGTTTATTAGCTGTATTTTATGCTCTGCCTCACGCATTGTCTCTTCTTTATTTTAGATCCTAAGACAGCTTCTGAGACAGAAACGGATATCTGTGCTGAATGGGAGATAAAGACTATCACTAGTGCTCTGAAGAC
Source organism: Carlito syrichta (assembly GCF_000164805.1). NCBI lineage: Eukaryota > Metazoa > Chordata > Mammalia > Primates > Tarsiidae > Carlito > Carlito syrichta. The sequence continues at coordinate 77,548 of NW_007091187.1, forward strand.
ATACCTAAGGTAGGGACTTTCTATTTGCAGGGCAGGGTGCCACCTAGTTATCATGCAATCAGGAAGCAAGCAGTTTTATTTTCAGTCTCCAGAGAGCTGTTGGGTGGGTGTTTGAGATGTGGAAACAGCTTCTGTGTGGGTGCATTTAACTCAGCTGGTCAAACTGATTGTAAATCATCCATAGTTGATGGGTTGCCATTGTGCAATGGTGCCATGAGTGATTTAGGAAACTTTGCTCTTATGAGAAGCACTGTGGTAATTAGCCTTGAACAGAACCTCTAATGGGGTCTCCCTGAATAACCTGTTAAGAAAGCAAGTAATCATGGATCATGTTCTGTTGAGAACGCATGATTACCTACCCCATATATTTTGATAGCTTGGTGCGTTACACAGATGGAGTGTATTGCTGACATTGATTCTTAAAAATGAGAATTTAATGAAACTCGTTTTTCACTCTTTTCACAATTGGAAAATATTACCTTTCTGAAAAGACTGTTTTTCTGTATTAATATATTTGATGTTATTACTATGTCTCTACCCGTCCCTTGGTTACTAAGGACTAGGTTATTACCTGCATCTCAGTTTCATGAATAGACTAAATTTATCCTGGACTCGAAGGGCAGGAATATTGTATAGTTCTTCTTACATGGGAAGGCGCAACCTAGTCTTAAGCAGAGAGAGAACTGTAATCAGGAATTGTGTAAGCCTTTGTACAAGTTTTGCAAAGATGCACTTGGCTGGAAGGAAAAGGAGGAGTGCCACAGAAAAGGAACTGGTGAGGCAGATTTTATTGGCTCTGAGGTAATGTAAGTGTTGACTAACAGTTGAATTAAGGGACCCAATGAGAATAAAATCTGAGCCAAGAATAATGTATAGTCTGTTGAGAAGTTTATTACTTGGACTATTAGAAAAAAAACAAAAACCAAAAAAGCTCAAGTTTATAGTTAAACATATTCATATCCCAGCAGATAAAATTTGCTTGTATATACTTAATATTAAGGGTTCTAGCTCTTGGACATTCTGGAGCAATGATCCATAGTGAATTTAACACAGAAACATCTACAAAAGTCTTCCCATAGTGTTTCTAGATGAACTGATTCTAACAACAAGCTGCTGGGAAAACAAGCGTTTACATACAGGTATTTGCAAATGTGTAGTTAGTTGCCTGTTTCTCAAATACATCCTGAAATGCTGTTGTTGATGGGTGAGTCACTGACTGGAAAGGAAATCTTTTGGTTTGTGCTAGACTTTTGCATTTGCACTATTTTAGTGTTGACTGTGAAACATAGTTATATCCATTCCCTTAAAAAAAAGAGAGAGAACAAAAATTTCAGGTGAAATCTAAGAACCCTTTCAACAGGAAAATGATATGAAGTTGCTATTGTCTCCCTGTGATCTTTGTCTTTGAGAAATATAATACAGTTTGGCAGTCTCTAAGCTGTTGTTTGGAGATAATATGATTTTTTTATTAAGCTGACTAACCTATATTCTTTTATTTCAGAATGCTTCCAGGACCACTCATGATGTATCAATTTCAAAGAAGTTTCATTAAAGCAGCAAGTAAGTCTTTTTGTCTTAGTTTTAAGGGGAAGCGTATATATTTTTCTATTTCAAAGAATAGCCTGTATCCCAAAATAAATATTACCTAACCCTTCATTTTCTGCATGTAAACTGGCCATGTAGCATACTCATGAGATTCTGATGCAGAATAAAATTGAAATCAAATGGGAATTGCTGAGGGCCTTGCTAGCATGTTGAATTTACAGAGGAGAGAAACTCAGAAGTGGTTTTTTTTGGCGGGGGGGAAGGTATGGAGGGGTGAGAGAAGCAGGTTTGTCTTTCTAGTTTTGATTATTGGAGTTCTAACTTCTTAGGTTTTTTCCAGCCTTTGAGTAGCATTTTGCAGAATGAATCAGACATTGCACATTACCTAAATTGAGCATTGGAAATGTTTCCCTGAATATGACACCATTTATGTAACTTCACAGCCCTCTTTTCCATCATGTCTTCCATATACAGCTTCTGATCATTCTTCAACTACATCATGCAGGTCTCTAGCATCATATTACTGGTATTAAAATACATAGGGATTAGGTGCAAGCTACCCTAAGTATATATACTGGAATCTGGCCATGTGGGGCAGGCCTCCTGTAAGGGGGCAGAAAGATTCTCTATCAGATTTAAATCAGTCACGAGTCCTCACAGTATTATGATGTCAATGGTTTGTGCCACTCCCTGGTTCCTTTCAGCCTTTAGAATTTGTTTACCCTGGTACCTATTTCTGACCTATTTTAGCAGTACCTAATGTTCTGATGGTCTTATCTACTCATAGTTGTCCCCTTAAAACATGGAGGAGAAAGACATGAGAGAAAGCTAGGAGTGAAAATGGTGTTCATGTGACTTCTTTCTCGGAGAACTTACAAACCCATGACAACCATTCTCTACTTAAACCTTACATCAGTCCTACTGATAGATGTGGTAAATACCATCAGTCTGTTTGCCAGAGAAACAAAGCCACGTACCCATGTTTAACCAAGAGAATGTGATGAGCCATGATTTAGGTTACAAGTTGGTGGAAGTATTTAAATATTTTATCTGCCATTGCTTTCTTTCTACCAGGCTGAGTATCATACATGATTTGAGAATAATAGATGTTCCCTCCGATTTCTTTGATGCTGTCTCAAGTCGCTGTTTTGATATTTGAAACCCTTGCAATGTTGTTCACGTAAGATTTGTTTATCACTTTACAAGTGCACAAAGTTCTTTCCTTCCTTGAAATGAAGTTGTCCCTCTAGGGAGCCAGCTGCTCCTGAGTTTGTTCCTGCTCTGGCTATGCAGTTCACTGGCTCCATTTTATCATGTCATCATCTCAGTTTGGATCTTTTGATGGCAATTTTTTTGGCAGCACTGTTCCAGAAAGCACCATTGAAAGGATTTCTAGATCTAGTCACATTGGTCATGCAGCACATACACAAGCAGGATCATAACTCTTGAAGAAATGTTCAGCCTGTTAGTGTCCAATCTTTGGTTTCCCTTTATTTTTTCATCTTGGAAAGTGTTTCAGCCATGATGCTAATAAAATATTACCTTTCTACTTCCTTCACAGAGTTGGAGAACCAGGAGTCCCGGGTCTCCGAAATCCACAGCCTTGTTCATCGACTCCCAGAGAAAAATCGGCAAATGTTACAGCTGCTCATGAATCACTTGGCAAAGTAGGTTTAAGACTGATTGCTGGTCTTTTTCTTTCCCCAGAAAATTCTTATTTTAGCAGTGAAGCTGGTCTCAGTTCTGCTTATGTTTCTCTCTCTCACTGTTACATCAGGTATGCTGAAGGCTTAGGAAAGAAATGTGTGAAATGTTAACTGCAGTGGAGAGCAGCAGCAAATGCCAGCTGGCCTTTGCAGAGGAGGCCAGGGAAGTGCCTGTGCACCCAGGCCAGCAGCAGAGTTTTCAGGGGGATTTTGTGGAGCGTGTTGCCCACGATAGCAGGTCACCACACAGAGTTTTGGAGGGTTAAATGTTCAGTGACAATTAAGGACAAATAAGAATATGTTGTGAGTTTACAGAACTTGGGTTTGGAGTAAGGAGGCCTGGATTCTAGAGCTGAAATTTCTTAACAAGCCATTTAACCAACCCTGGACAAATTCCTGGGTTTCTTTATCTATCAAATATGGATAATAGGCTCCCCTTTATCTACAAGGTTATTGATTTTAAAAGTTACATGTATTAAAGTATTTGAAGAAGTATAAAGAATAAAGCAATTATTTTGGCAAATGTCCACTTGCCCTCTAAGATAATCAAAACATTCACTAGGGACCTGGTTTTCCTACTAGGGGTATTTCCACTCTCGGAGTGGTTTTGAATTTTTGTGTACATACTGTTGCTTGATGCTTTTATAAACGGCTTTGCTGACTTCCCTTGGTATATCAGTTACTGCTTGTGTGTATGTTCTAACCTTTCATTGACTTCGGTGGTATGTTTTTGATTGCAGCTTGGAGCACAAGGAAAGAATGATAGTGTAACAGTTAACCTTAATCATTAAGCCCTAAATTCTGCTAATCTGATGTATTATACATTTGGCTTTTATCCACACTTGAGTTATTTCTTCAGGATAAGTTGATATTCTTCTGAGAGAGATTGTGATGGTTGGTTTTCATATATCTGTCGAGCACTTGATATTACCTGTGGGAGAAAGAATGCATATATACCAAACCCTTTCCATAATTTCCTCATTTCCATGAAGAAACAAGAGTGTTTTGTGTGTTGGTGGCAAGCCATTGGATAGAGTCATGGTTGCTCCATGATTGATCAAATTTTTTCTTGCCCTGCCTTATCAGAACTGCATGTTCAAGAATAATTAAGAAGCATAACAGAGAACATGCAAGTTTACAGGGAGGATGTCCCCCAAATGCCAAAGAATCCTGATGAAACGTGTTTAAAATACTGGGAACTGGGCTTTCGAAAATAACTCCAGATGCTCTGAGATGACAGTTGAGTGCCTGTTCCCCAAATCCAGAGTCAGGCATTTTTTAAATGGAAAATCTAGTTTAGATCTTAGTTGCAGAGCTTTGCACACTTGAAGGACAAATGCCAAACCCAGAAGGTTCCAGATACACGTTCCAGCCAAGTCTGTGTGGGAAGAGTGACTGCTTTATGGCCATGAGGTCTTTTTTTTTTTTTTTTTTTGAGTTGGAGTCTGACTTTGTTGCCCAGGCTAGAGTGCAGTGACATGCTTACGGCCACCACAGCCTCGACCCACTGGGCTTAGGTGATCCTTCTGCCTCAGCCTTCGAAGTAGCTGGAACTACAGGCATGCACTACAACATCTGGCAATTTTTAAATTTAATTTAGAGATGAGGTCTCACCAAGCTGCCCAGGCTGGTCTCGAACCTCCGGGCTCCACTCGCCTCAGCCTCCCAAAGTGCTGGGATTACAAACTGAGCCACCAATCCGGTAGCCCATGGGGAGTCTTAAGGAGGCCTTCAGACCTACTGGAAGGGGCTGGAGGAGACAATTAGGAACCAGCTGGAGGCAGCAGGCCTTTTCAAGCCATGCATTTGGAAGGAGGGCGTGGTTGGACTAGGAGAGACCAGGAGCCATTGGTGATCCAGCAGAGCCAGTGCTGTACTTTTCCCATTTCTAAATTGCTCTGAGGATTGTTAGTACTCTTTAAAGAAGAAGAAAAATAGATTTTAAACAAAACAAAACCCTTAAGGTAGATCTTGAACATTTCCTGGCTGATGACTCACTTTCTTCTTCTTTTTCTACTCTTTCCTCCTCTGATCCCATGACATTCAGTCCATCCTTGTTCCTGACCTAAAGAGTCGACAACTGGACTATGCAAGTTAGAGTTGTGACCTTGACTTTTTGCCTTTTAATCCATTTAAACCAATTTTTTGCTGCCGTTATTTGTTTCATAACATTTCTGGAGCCTTATGCCTTGTCTTTGATACTTGAGAATGATTTTATTTGGTTTTATAGCATTTGTTTATTCATTTAATCATCAAGAAATCTATCTATGGACAAGCTCTTGTACCATACCGAGTTGGTAAGAGCTAGCGTCAGAATATGCAGACTTAAGTACTTAGCATGCTGAGTTCTTGGTCTCTCAAGCCTCTAGATTTAAAATGTCCCTGAGGAGATAGATATAAATGAGCAGTGTTGAATCCAGTAAAGAGTATTTATTTAGGTCTGAAAAAATTCTTTGGCACCCGGAGGAGTTCTAAGATTCCACTGAAACTCTACATTCTCATTTACAGCACTGTCCTTATTTTTAAATTGAGCAGTAAGAGAAAGTTAACTTGGGACAAGAGGTTTGTCTAGTTCCAGTTTTCTCAGGTTTAGACTCACCCGAGGATACGCCTGAGCTATTGTTCCTCTGGGCCACTTACTTAATGGTCAGCTTCCTTCCTAAGTTTTGGTTTCAGGGCTGATTCTGCTGGAAACCTAGTGTTTACTTCTCTCATTACCTACTGTTTGCCTTGTGCATCTCAGGCTTCTGGTTCAAAGGCAAGACATTTTGTATTGTGTATTTTTTAAAGTACTCTTTTGAAACATTTTCTAAAATTGATTTCCTTTAGCTGTGAAGGGAGACTTAAGACATTTTATATTTAATCCGAAGTAAAAATGTGTTCCGAGGGGAAAAAAAAACTGGGAGGGGGAAGGGAGGATAAAAACTCCAAACCTCTAAAGCAAATGATTACCAGGGTACATTCAAATCACAGAGATGTTGGGTTTGTTTCAGACCTCAGAGGGAACATAAAAATTATAGGCAGCCATGCACATATTTTTGTAGTTCCAGCTTAAATCTGCTAGGATAATTAGATGTTTTCTGTTTGAATCTTGGAATCTAGTATACAGTCTGGAGTCATGTGTCTCAAAGCATGTTTGGCATCATGTGGGACCCTTACTTACATTGACATTTCTGTGCCCCACTGTGGGTCTACTAAATTAGCCTCTCTGCCTGGGAATCTGCATTTCTGATTTATTTCCCAGGTAATTATTATGTAAACAGGCTTTTGAAACTGCTAGCTCAGTAAGTGCACCATATACAAGGATTTTCTTGGAGAGAGAAATGGTATTGAGAAATAAATATGGATTGGGATTTAGGAGGATGTTAGAAATAGGAAGAAGCTCAAAGTAGTAAGTTCAAAAAGGAGATTTGTTATGATTAAATTATTAAAAAGAAAGAAAAAAAGCCTGTTTTGATTTCCTAAGTCTTTACAGTTTGACTTTGCATTGCATTGAGTTTTCAGCAAATGACTTTTTTGTGTTGTTGCTGTTTTTTGCTTTTTGTTTTTGAGTCAGAGTCTCACTCTGTTATCCAGGTTAGAGTGCAGTGGTGTGATTATGGCACACTGCAGCCTCGACTTTATTTTAAAATCATGCATAAAACATTCTTGATTATGAAGAAAATCATCCCCAACTAACTGGATCCTTGTGCAAGTTATTCTACATCTTTAAGCCCCAGTTTCCTAAGTTTCCCTCCAATTGTGTACTTCTGCACTTTCATCAGGTTGGGGGAGACAGCAAGAAAATAAATTCAATCTTATAATTTTGGAAGAAAATAAGAGTAGATGAGTAATAAAGACTAATTTCATGGTAGTTTCCTAATGTTTACGTATGATGATGACTCCAAGTATGTTGTATATCCCCACACATACCATGCATAGTGGCTCATCGGAACTTTATTACAGTGTTTATGTTGTGAGGGAGGATCTCAAAGACCTCTCCACACATCATGAATAGCTGTTAAAAATACCTTTTCACAGCTGGTTTTCCCAATACACTTGTTGAGAAATAAATCTTAGTCTCTTTCCTTTTTTGGGAGCAACTATCCCTTTGTTACAAAGTTGTTGGAGAGGCAGAGTACTGTGTTGCTTCTTCAAAAGGTGTTGTATCATTTAGATTGCTTTGGGCTTCAAGAAACAGAAAATCCAGTTCAGAATTGCTTAAACCATAAAGGAAGCTTTTGTGTCATTACACAAAATCAGTCCTGAGAGCTGGTTAATTGCTGGGCTCATGAAGGACTCAAGTTATGTTCCTGTTTCTGTTCAGCCAGCCTCTTTGGGTTGGCTAGCTCCTCTCAGGGTCATGACACATTAACCATGTCTTTGCACATTAGTGCTTTCCAGGGGCAGAAAAGGCATTCGTTCTTCTTTGAGTCTTTTTTTAAGAGCTATGGCAATACTTTTCCTGGACATTCTTCAGCACATTTTGTGTCACATCTCATTGGTTCAAGGCAGTCACTGGCAAGGGGAAGAGGGCCGCCATGATTATTTTAAACCAAACAGGATTTATCTGAGCCACTTGTGGGGAGGCTTGGATATCAGAATAAAAGCAGAGCTTTGAGTAGGCAGCCCACAGTGTCTCTTGCAAGTAGTCTTGGCAAATAGCATTCAATGGAGCATATTAAGTCTATTGAATGATCTTTACACTCAGCCAAGACATATAGGTCCAAAGGCCAATTTGGGAGGAGATATGAAGACATTTGCAATGTGAGAACAGAGACACTGAATTATTCGGTAAGAGGGAGTAATGAATAGAGTAAAATAGACTTTAGTCCCATTGCCTCTTGCTTGATTCCTTGTTCGTTTCATGACCCAATTGCCTCATGTTTATTTTGATCATCTGTTACCTGTTGTGACTCCAAAATGGACAAAATTCTGTAGATCACAAGGACCATAAAGGAATATTGTGAGCCAAATACTTTGTATACAAGTGAGACCTTATCAAAATATGCAGACTCTGTTCACAGAATTTACTAAAGATTGAGCATCTAGAGGTGTAGCCTCTTTTTCGTTCTTGTGACTGGAGTCTGAGTACTTCCAGGCATCACTGCAAATCAAGAAGAAAGTATTCACATTTCCTTAACGATCTAGAAACTGAATTGGGTTATTGTGCAAATGCCTGTGGTTAGAAAGAAGTTCATTGCCAGCCTTGGCACCAAGGAGGATGAACCCGGCAGTTGAGTGGCGTTCCTTGATGTTCCAAAGAAGGGCTCACAGTATAAGGAAGTGGGCACTAATACCTTGGCATCAACACATATCTCATAGATACTCTAATATCCCTTCTTTTTCTATCCTAAGTAGAGACAGTAAGATTTAGCTTAGCAATGAACTGTTAAACACATGAGAAGAGCTAGTTATTTCTTTGCCATCAATACTAGTCCAAACAAAATAGCTGTGGAATTTTACAAAGTACATTGAAAGAAAACAGTACTTTCAAGATGATGGCTTTCTAAGACAGAAAGCTCCTGTGAGTGTCTCTGGCTGTCTTCCCTCAGCTGTACACTCTGGTTCTCGAACCTTTTTTCTCTCTAGTGACCACTGGACACCCTAATGCTGCCAGTGCAGAATTGCTTGGCTGCTGGGTCACTGGCCATGCTGCCTGATACCCCCACTCAGCCACATTGACCCCATACTCTAGGCCCATCTGGCCTCTCCCTCACTGACTCCCACCCTGAGCTCCTTGCTCTGTTGATTTGAACCCTATCTCTTGAATTCGTCTGCTTTTCTCTTTCTTCATTACCACCCCTCTAATCCAAGCTGCCATTGTGTTTCTCTCAGGCTGCTTACAAAGGCCTCCTCCCTGGTTGTTCTGACTGGGGGAGCCCTGGCTCCCCTCCAGTCCACAGAGTGTGTGCTCTGCTTCCAGGGAACTTTGAAAACTGCACATCTCAGCATGTGATTCCCCTGCTTAAAAAACTTCAAAGGCAGCTTCCCCATTGCTCTTAAGATAAAGCTCTGGAAATGGCCAACAAAGCCTTGTCTGGACCTGGCCCTTCTGGAATTTGCAATTTCATCTTGTGTCCTCATGATCACCATCCTATCCCTCCTGTGTGGCCCACAGTGGGCACTCATGAATATTTGTCACACAGATGCATGAAGAGTCTCTTAGCCACTTCTCCAATATTCTCCTCTCTGCCTCATCAAGATCTTCTGTAGTTCATTTTCTTCCATCTGGAATGGCCCCTTTCCAGCCTCAGCCCGCCAAAGGAGACCTCATTCTTCTCACTTCAGCTCAAATACCACTGCCGACAAGAATCTTTCTTGCTACAGGGGTCCTCTTGCTTTCCTAAGCTCCCACAGCCTTTGCTTGTCCCTCCCTTTAGCAGGTGTCACATAGTACTTTGTAGTTTTCTAGGTGTGTATCCCTCACTCCTCCTAGATCATAAGCTCTTGGAGATGGGTAGCCTGTCTCCCTTGTCTTTGTTTCTTACCTGGAAGTTACATGCGTGGGCCCATGTCTCCAGCAGCCCACATATGTGTCTGGTGGTGGTCCCTCATGCTGCTGTTCTAAACTTTGAACAGGTTTGCAACATTTTTAAAGAGCATGATTTTACTTGAAACATTCTTGTCTCAGAGTTGACAATTGGCTGGAGATGAGCAGAAGCCAGCCTAACCCCCAGGGTGTACCTTCTCCAGGGTGCCAGTTCCTAACACTCTCTTGTGCTGGGCCACTTCTCTGCTGCCTTCTACCTGCCTGGCTGCAGTGGAGGCATTTGGGTTTTCAACCCCTAGCCTACCTATTTGCTTATGCCAAAAGAGGAGCTAGATATTTGGTGAGTCACACAAGTGAGCAAACAGAGATGAACTGTGAGTGTGACTTCCCTGACCTGCCTTTTCTTGTGAAAGAATTGTTATTTTGAATAGATTAAAAGTTCCTGAAAGAAGTAGGAGACCCTGCTTCCAGGCCTGTTTACGTGTAGGAAACAGGGAGAAGAGTGTATTTTTTTAAGACTAAGATTGGGATTCTAAGAGGACCATCTCCAGTTATTTTTTGGCAGACCCAAAGGAAAATCTCTTTAAAGGGATACTGCAAAGAAGACAGTCACAGATTTTATAGCAAACAGGCAAGTTAGCACTTTAAATTAATGGAAATACAGAAGAAGAAATCAGAACTCAGTTCTTACTTTCCACCCAAGAATTGCCCTGTCTGTGGCTTTCTAGCTTTTGGGGTTAGGAGAAAAAAAGATACAAGTTTAGCTTAAATTTTTCACTTTAACAATCTCAACAGAATTTCTGATTCAAGGAACTAAATCTTATGGCTCAAGCAACGCCCATTCTGAAAGGGGAAGTGCTTGACTTCCAGCTGTTAATACTCAGCAGCTTTAGAGCGCCTTTGATTCCTGTCTCTTGTTTGTTTTGAGCAGTGCCACTTCTGTATGGATTTCTTTTTTCAATGACTTTCCTGTTTTCTGGTCACTCCTTCCTTTTCTGAGCCCATGGAGTTCCCTCCCAAGTTCAGGGAGGAGCAGAAGGAAAACACTCTTTTCCTTTCTTAGTGACTGCCTCCCTTCTTTTCAGGAGTATTGTGAAAGTGACAGTTTCAGCAAACATGAACCTAGCTCAGTTTCTTTCTTGCTGACTCTTCCGCAGAGCCTAGTTTTCTAATGCCCTGGCCCCAGGAGTGGTTTCATTAAGTGCCTCTCTTGTGACAGAGCAGTGGTAGATGAGTTGATTTACTTGCACTGTTTTGGGCACTGGAGTCTTATCTTGCTGCATCCTTTTGTATTGCGTTGTGTTATCTGCATACTTATGTTCTCACATTGATTGATCTCTCACCAGTTCTCCAGTACTATTGTGGCTCACATGAGGCAGCTGGCAGACTTCTAGGTATATGAATTTTATCTGTAGGGGCTGAGAGCACAGTGGTTAAGAGAGAACATTCTGGAGCCAATCTGCCTGATTTGATCTGTCTCTTCTGTAACATCATGAACTACTTTATGCCTGAGTTTCTTCATCTGAAAAAGAAGATGATAATAATTCCATCAGAAACTTTCAAATTAGCACATCAGATTCTCTTGGCTTGGCCTTTTTGTATTGCAGCCACTACAGCAATGACCAGTCCTGCGTGGCATTCACCTCACTCCATGTGAGGGCAGCCTGATAGCTTGTAGCCTTGTGCCCATACCCTGTGCCTCAGGCCTCTTACCTCTTACCCAGGGAGGCATGACACAAATAGCCTGCACATTCACATAAGCTGGAAGCAAGGGGATGTTCAAACATTCTGAGGGGAAGATCTTTGGCCAGTGGGGGACAAGAGCTGAGGATCCTAAGATGCGGTAGTTATGCAACCTCTTTGATGATGGTCTCAAGCGATTGAGCAAGTGTTGATGCTTGAACCAGGTGGTGGCTAATTTCTCTGCCTCATTCACCTCAAAAATCCCCTAGTAAAGTAGTGTGATATGAGCCTTTATTTACAGTCATGCACCACATACCAATGTTTCAGTCAATGAAGAAACTACATATAGGACAGTGGTCCCTTAAGATTAAAATAATCATATTTTTTCTGTATATCTTCTATGCTACGATACGTTTAGATACACAAACACATATCGTTATGTTTCAGTTGCCTACAATATTCAGTACTGTGACATACTGTATAGGTTGATGCCCTGGGAGCAACAGGCCATACTATATAGCCTAGGTTTGTAGTGGGCTAGACCATCTAGGTATGTGTAAGTACATTCTGTGAGGTTCACGCAATGAGGAAATAACCTAATGACACATTTCCCAGAACCTACTCCTGTCGTTAAGCATTGCATGACTGTACTTCAAGTCTCTTCTTTCTCGGAAACCTAAAGTAACACAATAATAGTGGCTACTTTCTTGGGGCGGTTGTGAAGATTAAAATTAACCCACGTAAAGTTCTTCGAAAGAGTGTCTGGCACATGGTGCATCCTCCATAAATGTTAACTTTTACAATTTGGGAAATCAGGGAATAGGAGAAAGAGGATCATGGAGCCGTGTTTTAAGGTGAGAGAAGATGGGGCAGTTGTTGAAACCAAAACAAGTTGCTCTCACTGACTGGATGGGGCTTTCTTCACAATTATATTATTGGCAAGTAAAACCGTCAGGTCTTGATGCCAAAAACTTAGCATACAGCTCTTGTCCACTTGGGAGATTTGGTGCACGCATGTGTTTATTTTTGCATTGCTTTATTTTCTTGGCAGTTTATGTGCATTTGGTCCAAAAGGCTAAGCATCTCTCCCTTTGTAGCGAAAGCTGAGCCAGCACAGGGCCAGCTGGGAGAAGAGCTGTTCATATCTGGTTTCAGGTCCTGCTTTATACCAAGCCTCACACTTCCCTGTGAGTGTCAGGGCTCTTCATGAGTCAAATGCTCCATGGAGCAGTACACCTGTTGGAAGGAACAGGCCGTATGGGGCTTGATTTCCATGGACGTTTAGCTCCCATTCCCCACTCCTGCTTCTTGGTGTTGCAAGGTTGATTTCATCTCAGAAGCAGCTGGCTTTGCTGTAGTTTAATAACTCTTAATTTCCTGGAGGGGGAATGACACGTTATATCATAAAGACTCATCTTCGTCTGCACGGTCTGGAAATTTCCATTCGTCTTTGTGATCTCTGAAATGTTTCTCTTTGTTGTAGAGTCTAACTTCTGTCTTACTCAGTTTGACTGCTCTCTCGGTCATTCCCAGATTAAACATTACCATCCACTGGGAAGATGGTTCTCTTTGCCTTCCAGTTTACTGGAGTGCATGTGGGTTTCCTTCTCTGAGTAACTGAAATCTGTATTGAAGTATTAATCTACACTCTAAGAAAGGTTTTGGATATATTCAGTTACATTCTCTCTTAGGAGATACTTTTTCACTTTTGCAGTTTAACTCAGAAAAAGAATTTGAAGAAATATTCAAGTAGTTTGAATTTTAAGATCAGTCCTTGCTTTCTCACATGTACAGGAATGTTTTTCTTCAAACAGCTTAGCATCCTAGTTTATTTAGTGTTTCCAATTTGATATTGTAAGTGTAAATCATCATTTCTTGATTCTCTTCAGTAGGTAGTAGAGGAGCCCAAAATGTTTGATTGTGTTGGTATGTTGCAAGCAAGTCTTCCTAAGTATTTCATTGTTTTATTAAAGTCAGATACTCAGTGAGAAATTGGGATACCCTAGTTCTCAAAAAAGAATTGTACATTAGTTTTTTGATTGAAGGCAACAGATGTCAACTGTGGCTAATTTTTGAAAAATAGAAGAAAATTTATTGGAAGGCTTCTGGGTTAATCATGGAATTGAAAGTAGAGTTGAACCACCAGACATACCAAAGCAACGTTATGGTACCCAACATCCTACTGCATTTCCCTAGGCCATTTCTTCTTTTAGATGATTGTCTCAGATCTTTCTTTCTTTCTTTTTTAAATTATTATTATTTTATTATAAAGATGTAGGATACAATTCAGGGTTAGGTATATAAACATTGATTATGCAGGTACCCTTGTTGATGAGGTATCCCCCTCCCTCCCCTAGCAGTTTCCCTCAACTGCCAATCCCCCCCCCCCCCCACCAAATGCTTTCTTATAGTTTTATAATTGTTCAAGTTCCACTTATGAGTGAGAATATATGGTACTCTGTTCTTTGTTTCTGTGATAGATCACTGAGTATCTACTCCAAATCCATCCAAGTTGCTGTGAAGTCCATATATTTGTCCTTCTTTATGGCTTCATAATATTCCATTGTGTATATGTACCACATTTTCTTTATTCAGTTCTGCTTCAATGGGCAACATGGTTGGTTCCATGAGATCTTGCTTTCTATTTCACTGAGGAAATAAGTGTAATCAGGAGAGAACTTCCACAAGCTACTACCACAGTATCCACAACCATGCCCACGTTTCTCCCATCCTTCCTGTGTGTCAGAAGAATAGCCGTGCTCCTCCTTAAAGGCAATCTCTTTACTGGGGTGGGCAATCTCTTTACTGGTGTGCTAGAACCAGTTGATTCCCTGTTGCATCCATAAGAACTTGGCTCCAATGGTTTTTCCCTCTCTCTTCTCTATCATTAACTTTTTTGTCTCTACTGAATCTTTCCCATTAGCACATGAGTATGTTATAAGTTCTACAATCCTTAAAAAAACCCACAAAGCTACAAAGATCCTTTCTCAATCCTGCATCCCCTCCTAGATACCATCCCATTTCTCTGTGCTCTTCTCAGAAGAGCTTCTTAAGTAGGTGTCTGTGCTTTCTGTTCCCAAATCCTCTCTTTCCTTTCATTTTCTCTTGAACCTGCTCAGGCTTTTATACCCACTGCTCCACGGAAATACCCCATGCCATTGTTGCCTATGACCTCATGTTGCTAAATCAGTTTCAGTCTTTCCTTCCTTAATTGTTTTGAAGGATTGTAAAACAGTTTCTCATTCTCTCCTCCCTGAAATGCTTTCTTCATGTGGCTTCAGGACACCACTCCTTCCTGGTTTTTCTCCTGCCTCTCTCACTGCTCCTTCTCAGTTCCCTTTGCTAAACCCAGGACTTAGTCCTTCAGTGCTCAGACCTGATCTCCCCACCTTCTAGCCACTCCCCTCCCCAGTGAGGTCTTTTCCATTGCTCTAAGATTGCAACCTCTACCCCTGCACTCCCTACCCAACAGCACTGCTTTATTTTTTTTTCCATAGCACTTGTTACCATCTAGTATACTATATACTTGATTTGTTTCCTTATTGTTGTTTTCTTCTTACTGAAATATGAGTTGCACGAGGCTGGCAATTTCTGTCTGCTCTACACTACTGTATCCCGAGTGCCTTTACACATAGTAAGGGGCACTCAGTAAATATTTGTTGAATGAATAAATGAAAAAAGGAGTGAAAAGTATCCAGGGAACTCACGAATAGCCCTTTTCAAGCAAAACTTTTAAAGTGTCTCAGTTCCAACCACCTTTGTTCCCTTGTAACTCCATTGCAGTTTAACATTCCTAGTAAAGAGAGTTGTAATGACCCCTCTTGGGTAATGCACCCACGTCTGTGGCAAGGAGGTAGTGGGGGACTCAACTGTCATTCTTGGTAGGACCACATGTAATGAGAAAATGCATCCAGCAGGAAGTTTTCCAAGGAAAAACTGGATGCATTACTAAAAAGATGCCAAACAGGTAAAAATATCAGGTGTTCACAAGAGTTTTGTTTGCCGAAATCCAATACTTCGCCTTCAAGAAATCCTTTTTTATATTATAAACTTCAGGCCTTGGCACTGATTTTAACTCTATGATGGATCTTATAATTGCCTTGATAAGCCCTATCATGCGTCATTCTGTGGAAGATGGTACCATCATAATAATAAATACCAAATAGCAAATGTAGCATTCAGATATTCTTCTAATACCTGATAACACAGCCTAGTTCCCCAAAGTTCGAGATTCTGTTTCACACAAGCTAGCACTTCACAAAAGCCTGGTCTCCCTTCAGAGCATGTCTTCAGGTGTGCCCTGGACCCAGAATTGTCTCTGTTAGTGTTTGGGAAAGTGAAGGTATTAGCTTAGTTCACCAGATCCCCAAACTGGGTACACTTAAAACTGTTTCCTTAAGTCAGCGTCAAATGGGGGTTTCCCATGTTAAGCATGTCTTTCAGTCTAGCTGGCTAGTCAGGTTTTCTTGTTCTCTTTATTAGAAGATAATCTTACCATTTTTCTATGTTAAGAACTACATTTCCTGTCTCATTATAACTACCACTTAAACTGCTTTGCATGCTATCTCATTATGAGCTTACCTTCCAAATTGTTTTCTGTCCTACAGGGTAGTTCTTTCCAGATAGTTAATGAAACAAAGAACACTGGAAGAAATGTAGATTATCCCTTCTTTGTCATGTCATTAATGTATTGTTACTCTTGGCATGAATAGGGACATCAGAAATTATTTTATAGTCACTACAAAAAAATAAAATACTCAGGACTAAATCTAACCAAGGAGGTGAAGGACCTCTACAAGGAAAACTACAAAATGCTGATGAAAGAAATTGAGGAGGACACAAACAAATGTAAATGCATCTCATGCTTACGGGTCAGAAGAATTAATATTGTTAAAATAGCAGTACTGCCAAAGCAAGCTACAAATTAGTGCAAACCCTATCAAAATACCAGTGACATTCTTCACAGAAGTAGAAAAAGAAGTGCTAAAGTTTGTGTAGAGCCATAAAAGACCCTGAATAGCCAAAACAATCCTGAGCAAAAAATCCCAAAGCTGGAGGTATCATACTACCTGACTTCAAAATATGCTAAAAAATTGTAGTAACCAAACAGTATGGTCCTGGCACAAAAACAGACACATTGATCAGTAGAACAGAATAGAGAAACCAGAAATTAATCTACATATCTACAACCATTGATGTTGGACAAAGGTGCCAAGAACACTCAGTGGGGAAGGGATAGCCTCTTCAAAAAAAGGTGCTGGGAAAACTGGATATTTATATGCAGAAGGATGAAACTAGACCACCCCTTCTTATTATGCAAAAATCAACTCAAAATGGATTGAAGATCTAAGTGTAAGACCTGAGACAATAAAACTATTAGAAGAAAACCTAGAGGAAGTGTTTTAGGATGTTAGTCTGGAAAAAGATTTTATGAATAAGACCTCAAAAGAAAAATAGACAAATGAGATTATATCAAACTAAAAAGCTTCTGCATAACAAGGGAAACAACAGAGTGAAGAAACAACCTACAGAATATTTGCAAACTACTTATCTGACTAAAAGATTAATATCCAGGAGATGCAAGGAACTCAAACATCTCAACAGAAAAAATATCCTATCAAAAAAATGGGCAAATGATTTGAACAGACATTTCTCAGTTATCCAAAAGAAGACATACAGATAGCCAACAAATACATGAAAAAATGCGCAACATCGCAAATCAAAATCACAAGGTGATTTCATCTTGAATGACTGTCATCAAAGATAAAAAAAAAAAAAAAAAAAACCCAAAAAACAAAAAAACAAATATTGGCAGTGGATGCACAGAAAATAGAACCTTCATACACTTCTGGTGGGAATGTAAACTAGTAGAGCCACTGTGGAAAACAGTATGGAGGGTCCTCAAAAAACTACAAATAGAACTATCATGATCCACCAATCCCACTACTGGAAATTTGCCCCCAAAAAGGAAGTCATTGTATCAAAGAGATAGCTTTACCACAAGGTTTATTGCAGTACTGTAAGCAAAATATGGAATTAAGCTAGATGTCCAACAAGTTAGATCAGGAGTTCTCAAACTTTTAAAACAGGGGGCCAGTTCACTGTCCCTCAGACCGTTGGAGGGGTGGACTATAGTTTAAAAAAAAAAACTATGAACAAATTCCTATGCACACTGCACATATCTTATTTTGAAGTGAAAAAACAAAACGGGAACAAATACAATATTTAAAATGAAGAACAAGTAAAGTTAAATCAACAAACTTAACAATATTTCAATGGGAACTATGGGCCTGCTTTTGGCTAATGAGATGGTCAATGTCCAGTTCCATATTTGTCACTGCTAGTCGTAACAAGTGATGCAAATGTGCATCGGTTAGTCTAGATCTGGTTGGAGATTTCAGATGTTTCATTCTGGAAAAATTCTGTTCACAGACATAAGTGCTACCAAAGATGGTTGCCATTTTGAGTGCATGGTTCCTGAGATTACTGAGAGGAGGAGTTGAGAGACAGAGAGAAGGAGGGGAGTTGGAGAGTGCGACACACATTCCACACATGCGCACTGCGGGCCAGACGAGTCTGCTGCTAGGCAGGACAGGCAGCAGCAGCAAAAACACCCGGTGGGCCAGATGAATGTCCTCGGTGGGCCGCATGTGGCCTGCGGGCCATAGTTTGAGGACCCCTGAGTTCGATGAATGGGTAAAGAAAATATGATTTAATATCACTACTGTTTAATACAGAGGGTGCCAAGAAATGTACATACATTTGAAGAAAAGAAAAAAGCTGTATTAAAATTGTAATAATAATATATACCAATAACAAAAGTTGAATACGTGTCATGTTTGACTTCTGCAATTACAAGAGGTGTTCAAAGTGGTTACCATCAGTGTCCAGACACTTCTGATTACAGCAAACTAAAAGTAATACATAAATAGCATCTCTTAAAATATGTATACATTTTTGGCACCCCCAATATACAATGGAACACAGTTCAGCCATAAAAAAATAAAGAATGAAATCCTGTCATTCTCAGCATCATGGATGGAACTGGAGGACATTATGTTAAGTGAAATAAGCCAGAAACATAAAGTTAAATGCTGCATGCTCTCATTCATGTGTGGAAACTTAAAAAAGTCAATTTCATAGCAGTAAAAAGTAGAACAGAGGATACTAGAGGCTGGGACAGGTAGAGGGAAGAGAAGGACGATAGAATGAGATTTGCTAAGGGGTACAAAACTACAGCTAGATTGGAAGAATAAATTCTAGCATTTTATACCACTGTAGGATGACTACAGTTAACAATAATAGAGAGTTTTAAAGCCAGAAGGAAGATATTGAACATTCCCAACACAAAGACATGATACGTTCTTGAGATAATGGATATACTAATCACTCTGATCTTTTCACTATACATTGTATGTATCAACACATCACTATGTACCCTATAATATGTATAATTATTTGTCCATTAAAAATAAAATAAATAAAATAAATTGTTTTAGTCATGGTTAAGTCTGATTTTACACAGTTGAAACTTAAGGCAAACCTTGTGCAAATATCTTGATGCTTTTGACTCCTTCTAATGCCTCTCACTTAGGGGAAGGGGGAAACTTCAAAAACAAATTCCTGATAAATTAATCCATAAGGGGACCCAGAATAGTGCCTCATTTTAAAATAAAGCTCAAATAAAAAGTTCCAAAGTGAAGCACCTTCAGTAACAAGAGTTGTAAGTTATTTATCAGTTATTGCTAAAGGCTACTGTCCTTGCATCCCTGTGCTCTTTGGGATTTGACAGCACATTGAAAACTATGTTCTCTAGTGTTATTGATAATCAGAAGCATCTCCAATAAAGTTGTCCCAGAGAGAGCTGGACTGAGATAAAGAAATGCAATAGCCAGGTGGCATCAATCGTTTTTAACATGTATTAATTTATTAAGCAACAGCTATGGACAAGGCCCTGACTTATCCAAGAGGCTAATTATTTATTTCTTTTAGGGGAGAGCACTGGCCCAGCAGTCAAGAGGTTCTAATCTTGCATTTTTACAAACTCAGTTTACCAGGCTTTCAGTTTCTTCATCTATAAAATGAAGTGGATTATTTTTGTATTAAAAAAAAGGGGACACATACATACTATAGTCAAGGAAAACAGAGTCTAGAAGGATAGTCACTGATATCTTAACTTGGGTTTTCTTCTCTATTTTTGAATTTTTATAAAATAATCCTTTGTGCTGTTTAAAAAGGTTGCAGTTATTTGTAATGAGAGGAGCCAACTCCGTGATTCCATGATCTTATGCCGCTGTACTGGGTAGGACAGGACAGGACAGTCAAGCCTTGGTGATGACTCTGACACAGATCCTTTTTGTCTGCTTTGCTCCCAGACTTTTGTTGGCATCTCTGCTCGTTAGTATTTCCACTCAAGAGTGGACAACAGAGAGAAAGAATACGTTTTAGCATTGCGGAAATGGTGGTAAAACTTTTTAACTTGAGAAGGTTTTTGTGCTTTCTTTTGATTGGATTTTTTAAAATTTTAACTAGTATTGCTAATGACTTGTTTTGTTTTGTTTTGAGTGGAGTCTCACTTTGTTTCCCAGGCTGGAGTGCAACAGTGCGCTCACAGCCACTGCAGCCTTAACCTGCTGGGTTTAGGTGATCCTTCCATCTCAGCCTTCCTAGTAGCTGGAACTGCAGGCACACGCCACCACACCTGGCTAAATTTTTTAATTTATTGTAGAGATGAGGTCTTGCCAAGTTACCCAGGCTCAAAGTTACCCAAAGTGCTGGGTTTACAGGAGTGAGCCACCATGCCTGGCCTTGCTAATGACTTTTAACTATGCTTATTTTTTTCTGACTTCATTAGCCACTAGCCAAGTGTAAGTTTTCCTGTTATATAGAACTGATTTAAAATAAAAGAAAAATAATAAAATGGCATTGCTTTTTGTTCCTGCATTGTTATTTTTTGTCCTATTTATAGGTGCTGTGTCACTGACTTTTGGTCATAGACCCCTCTTTTCTCTTTTTTTCCCCATTCCATCTATTTCTGCCTGTCTGGTATCTTTTTCTATTTACCTCTGCCTAGAGGTGCTAGAGCAGGGCTTTGAATACCTAGCTAGTTTTTGTATGACTCACAAGCTAAGAATGGTGTCTTATTTTTAAATCATTGAGGAAAAAAATTTAAAAAGAGTACTATTTTATGACACATAAAAATTATATGAAATTTAAATTTCAGTGTTTATAAAGTTTTATTGGAATAGAGCCACACTCATTTATTTACATATTATCTATGGCAGCCTTCGAGTCATGGTGGCAGTTGAGAAGTTGCAAGAGGAACCATATGGCCTGCAAAGACTAAATATTTACTCTCTGATTCTTTAGAAAAAATGTCTGACAGAACTCCTTTGCTAGAGATTCCTTTTTCGTTGAATGCCTTAGGCCTAAGATCTGTGTGGATGTGTGAACTCTTTCAACGGTTGTTTTATCGCGCACCTACATCACGCCAACCCGTTGTGCTAGACGCAAATATCTGAAGATGAACAAGATACCTTCCCTGTTAGGAGACAGGAGCTCAGAACCTAGAGGAAATTGTGGGCTTGTCCACAGGTAAACTACAGTGGTTCTGTGTGCTGTGCAAAGTGTGAGGTAGGTGCTGCAGGAACTCTGAGGAGGAACCTTGTCTCTGGTTGAGAGGGCAGGAATAGAGGAAGTTATCATTAAATAATGGATAGCAAAGCCTGAATAACCTAAAGCTACTTGTTTGCCATGTTGGTTACTTCTCATTATAACACTAGAATTGTCCCATTAAAACTAATTGTTACCTAGAACAAGAGTTACTATAATTTTCATAAGTATGCCTTTAACATTTCAATTGCATATAAAAGTCATTGCTGTATTATAGGGTCAACATTTTACAGAGCTATATAACTAAACATTGTATATAATAATTTTAGTATCGTCCGCATATAGCATTTTCTTTTAAGAATTACTGTAGGCAGGGGGGAATAGGCTTTTAGGTTAAAATTGCAATTTTCATTTGCTTTAAGTTTTTTTTTCCCCCAGTACATTTATCAAAGCCTTAACTACTGTACTAGGGTTGTTTGTTTTTTATTTAAAAAGGAGATCACTGGGCCCCATTCAAGATCTCTTGAATCATAATGGGTGTTAGGAACAGCAGGGATTTCTATTTTTAATAAGCTCCAGTGATTTCTGTCTACACTGAAGTCTGGGAACTACTACACGTATATTATTGATTACAGGTGTACTTTTAAAGTTATTATTAACTCTGTTTTGTAAACTGTTTTCTTCTGATATCTTCTATCAGCCCCTGAAGTATACCAAGCTTTTTAAAGTTCTCCAAGACAAAGTAAAGGAATCCTGATTGTCCAAAGCATTTGGACACACACACAAAAAATGCCCCTCTTCTCTTCCTTTCTTATTTTGAAAAAATAAATAGAGCAAGATGTAAAAAAAAAAAAAGGAATATAGAAGTGTATATGTTTTGCTGTAATTTTTCGTGTATATGTTTATACATATGTAAATCTATGTTTATATGACATTTTAACATCTGTCATATTTGTTCTTTAACCCCAGATGTTAATGCTGAAATCCTCTTTTGCCTCCCTCCCCTGTTCATTCCTTTTGTCCTCCAGTGGAAAGAAAGCACAAACATGAATTTTAGTGTATATCCTTTTAAAATATGTTTTGATACTTTAAAGTGAGTTTGTGTGTGTGTGTGTGTGTGTGTGTCCAAATGTAAGCATGTGGTATTGGTATGTGTGCTATAATTTCCATAAATGATTTCATGTCTATGTTTATCCATATGTGAGTATATGTTTATGTGACAGCTAACATTTGTCATAGTTACTCCTTCTCCCCAAATATTAAAATTGAGGTCTAGTTTTTTTAATTAATAGCTTAATTTCTAATTAATAGTTTAGTTTTCAGCTTGTATTATTCACTCAGTTTTATCTTTTTTAGGTAAATGCTAATTGGTTCCTCTATATGCTATGTAAATATGCCATACATTGTTTATCCCTTTCTCCAATGATAGGCCATGAGAGTGGTTTCTAATTTTTTACCATTGTAAACAATGCTGCAGTGAACATCCTTGCAAACGTCCTTTTGCACGTGTGAGTTTCAGCAAGATGCACACCTTCCTAGGAATGGAATTGCAAGGATATGCATAATTTCTGTTTTTCTAGATATTGCCATATTATTCTCCATAATGACTGAATGTGTTTGTTTGCCTGACATATTTTTCATTTTGGATCAATAGCTAGATATAGATACAGAATGCTTCCAGTGGCACTTATTGTATCCCAGGCAGTGCTCTAAGTTCTTTGAATGTATTGAGTACATGGGATCCAGTAATTACCAATTACCCTGAACTGTAAAAGACTAAAACAGGTCAGTGAGGCTACAGGGCTTTAAGTGGAGGCTGGTGGAATTGTATTTTAGGCCAAGAATTAGAACAGCTTGACTGGAGATCTAGAATATCAAGGAATAAAAAAGAACCAAAGGGTTGAAACTCTTCATAGAATTACGGATGGACTGATGCTGAGCCACCCAGAGAGATCTGACATAGAAACATCCAGCACCTGTCCTTCTTGTTGTCCTTCCTGGGGCTTTGGCAGCTCCTACTTATGCTAAAATGTAAAGATTCCTAAATCTCTACCATAAGCCTGCATAAAAGACCACTGTCACTTCAGAGGCCAAGCAGCAGCAGACACAACTCACAAAGGCCTCACAATAGATGATTAGGGCTCCTGACTTGAGCAGGTCACCATGACCATGGCAAAGATGATATGATATGACTTGCAAAGATGATAGGGCCTTGTCAGGATCCTTGTGGAAGTCTCTTTTGAGGATGGGTCTGAAATTTCCAACTGGTGTGAGCAATCTCTAAAAGTAAATTATGCAAAGAGAAGTTTATCTTTCTAACTCTGGGAACACCTCGTGGGGTCTAAGACCAAGAGCATGTTTCGCTCTTTGGCTTCTCAGTCCTGGGGAAAGGCTTTTGCTCTTGTTGCTGGGCTCTTGTCCCCTGTGCAGCCTGAGTACATCTCCCCTCTCGAAAACCTAGTTTCCAGAAATATCCTCAAGATCCTGGTTGCCTCTCACCTTGCTGCCTGCCTCTGAATGCCACTTGGTCTCTGCATGCCCTCCCATACATGTTTTACCACCATTGATATGAGCCATCAAACAACTACTTTTCTACCTTCTATGAATGGACAGGAAGAAGCAGGGGAGGAAGGAAGCTATGAAGTTAGTTACTGAAGAAAGAAAAATCTTAAAAGATTACGTTCCTGCATTATCCAGCCAATAATATTATGACAACTCAGTAAAAACAAAGTTTACCCACAGGAAAAGTAAGTCAGGACACCAAGACGATATGTCAGCAGGGTGGGGCCTAGGTTGAGGCAAGAGGGACACCTTGGCATAGAATGAAGGCACAGCAACCTGCAGCAGTCCTGAAACTGAGGGTCTCTCTAACCTTGTACCCTGGGCACTTCTCCTATCTTAACGTAGTTCTGGCCTCAACTGGGTTTAGATTCCCATTTCAGGTTTTTTAATCATCATCCAGACCTGAGTTCTTCCTCTCATTCTCTCAGCCATGGACAGTGCTAGAGAAGAGATTGAGTTCTTTGGGTCTTGAGTACTTTCTTCATGACCGACTGGTGGAATAGATGGCTGTGATGGAGCTACTCAACTCACACAGCATTTTTGTTACAAGAAACCAGTCTTCCAGCCACCCAGCCATGCATGTGATCTTCTGATAATGCTCTGCAAATGCAGAGTAATTTCCAGCTGAATTGGGCAGGAGTAATATTGACCATGGAAAATGTGTTGGGCTGATTAATTTACCTTACCATGGGTTCAGCGTTTCCTTTGCTTTTGCATAACCAGCTTGCAGTAAACCCTTTCTTTCTCTCCTTTAACTTATGCTCTGTTGGCTAAAAAACCTTGTCACATCTGAGTGCAAAGTCAGTTTGGAAAGAGTAGAGGAAGGCACAAAAGACTTGTGGAGTTGGACAACAAAACAAGTTAGGTGGAGGAAGCCTATGAAAACAAATTTTTTTTCTCCATCTTGATTTACTATGAGGTAAGCACTTCTCCTTTGGAGACTGCTAGAGCAGAGACCATGCCATCTTTCCCCTTTTCTGTTTTTATCCTCTCCTGTGTGTCTGTAAACACCCTTGCTTGGCCTCTGCTTTGGCCTTTGCTACCAGGCTAAGACTTTTTGGTCCTTGCACTTAGCATGGGAGAAAGGTGGCCAGGGAGATCACCCAGGAAGCTTGGCTTGCCTTTTTAGAGTTAGCTGTGCTGTGTAGCTAATGTGATCATGACATTTAACTGAAAACACCTGCAGGGTCTGCTAGACAGAGGACAGCCGGCCTGGTATTGTTGGCCCCATACAAACCCTTCTCACTGTCAGGCTGGATTAAGGGGAAATGTTTTTAAACATATGTGCCTTGGAGCAAGAACTTCCATCTTCTCAGTGCTCTTTGGACTACTATTAGTGCCCATTGGTTTTGCTTGTGGACTAATTTCCCTATGACCTTAGCATGGTAATATTTGTAGAAATTGATCTAGTGGTGCCACATGCCCAGGGAAAGGGAGCTTGTTTGAGGCAAGCTTTGAAGAACCTGGGGGAATCTAGAGATAGGAGGTGCCATGCGTAATTCTCCTGGTGTCCAAAGCCTAGGCTTATCCTGCCTCACATGATCTTCCCCCCCTTTAAAAGACCTAGCTAGCTGTAGGGCATCTGGGTGGGGAGGGCTTAAGGAGAACCTTCCTCTGGAGAATGGGAGACAGACACAGAAGTACTGGAACATGAGTTTAGGCGGCCATTGTAATAAGTGAGTCCTTGTCATTCTGTTGCATATTAGATGGAAGTGGCCTCTTTGTAGAACAGCTAGGTTCCTTTCACCTATGCGTCCTTCAAATATTGGTATGCCTTTAATATGCCAACGGCCATTTTAGGCATGAGGTATAGCAGTGCCCAACATAAACAAAGTCTTTGCTGTCCTGGAGCTTAAAATATAATTGAGGAAAGAGTCAGATATTTGCAAATATTTATTGAGAGCTTGCTTTCTCTATTTAGGACCTGCAAATACAGTGGTGAATTTTTAAAAATTATGATATAAACATATAGACTAAATCTATTATAAAGATACTTTCCAGGTGATGGTAAGTGCACTTGGGAGAGGGTAAGTGGCTAGTGTTGGGGAAGGGCAAGGAGTTGTGTTAGAGCAGGTGGTTAGGGAAGGCTTTTCCAAGGGATAACATCTAAGCCAATACCTGAATCCAGTGAGGGCAAAGCCATGTGAAAAAGTAGAGGAGGTTTCTTCTAGGAAGGGGGAACAGCACATGCAAAAACCCGAGAAAGGAACCTGCCTGGCAGGGAAACACTCAGGGCATGTTCAAGGAACAATGCAGTCAGTGTGGGGCTAGCTGAGTTTGGAGAGTCAAGCAGGGGCTAGACCAGGTTGGGGGTTACCAGAAGAAGCCTGGATTCCATTCTAGTTGTAATGCGAAGCACTCGAGGGTTCTGAGAGGATGAGTGGAATGACCTGTGTTGCTGCTGTTTCTTTTCCCAAGATTGCTCCATTGCTGTGGGAAGAATAAGCCAGATGGGGACACACGTAGAGTCAGGTAGGCTGATGTGATTGTACAGACAAAACACACTGGGACCCAGATGCAGGTGGGAAAGGCGGACGTGCTAAGGAGCAGGCACATTTGGGATGAACTCTTGAAGACAGGGCCAGCAGGATTTACGATGGGCTAGATGTGACTTATGGGAGGAATTGAGGAGGGCCCCGGGTTTTGGAGCCTTCTGCAGGGGAGAAGGGGAAATCTTGTTTGGCTTGATTGGTGTGATGGGCCAGGTAGGTGTTGGGGGTGAAGATGCCAGAAGTTCTCCTGAGAGCTGTCAGCATGCGGATGATTTTTCTTTCTTTATCAACTGTGGGACTGATGAGATCACTGAGGGCAGGTTTGTAGGTTAAGTAGGGCACTGCAACATTTAGAAGTGAGGCAAGGAGGACCTAGCAGTGAAGATGGGAAGGAGCAGCCATGATCAGAGCAGAGCTTGTGGTTGTGTCCTAGTGAGAACTCACACCTTAGAGAATGAACCAAAACTAAACTCTCAAAGACTAAGCTCACTGTTTGGGGAATACATTACTTGGTTTATTTAAGGCAGTGACCCATATTTTCCATTTGTGTAATTGGTAATGTCACAGTGTTTAAGAGTAGCAGCCCTGGAGTCAGGCAGACCTGAGTTCAAATTTCCGTTATAGTACTTACCAGCTGGGGCATCTCCAGTAAATTGCCTGCCATCTGAGGACGGTGAGGACAGGGGTGTCCTCACTTATAAAATGGGAAAAATAATAGGATCTACCTCAGAGTCATGTTGTGAAGATTGAGTTGATGCCTACAAAGCACATGCCCAATTTCTGGCATGGAGTGATGACTCAAAAATAGCAATTTGTACCTCATTAACTCTTTCTCCAGGTCTTTTGCTGGGGATGTTTGATACTCTGTGGAATATTGCATTTTCTGCTTTGTGTTGTTGGGTTTTCCTTTGCTGTTTATAACTTGTTTGGTATCTGTTGCTGGCTCTCAGCTTGGTGACAGTGCCCCAGTTGCTTCAACACTTGCCTTAATCTCCAAGACAATAAGTACATCACCCTAGGCGTGTTAGGAAAAATTCTTTCAGGGTGAATGAACTGAGTGTGCTTTGGACTGTGGCAAGAATATGGAGTTGTGTTTATTATTCCCATGCATAGAGAAAAGCTCCCATCACTACTTGTCCCTGCTCAGAAGTTGTGAGGAATAACAATTTATGCCTCCCAAGAATTTATGAGGAGTATGAAGAATCATAAAATTACTTTGATTTGTTGAAGACCTACTTACTATGTCAGGAACTTTAGAAATCCCAGTATTTACTGTCATTGAAAAATTCCTGAAAAGCAAATATCAGGCTTTTTTAATCTACAGAAAAGAATACTAAGATTCAAAGAGTTACATAACTTGCTCAAAGTCACACTACTACCAAGTTTCTGAGTCAGGAATTGTACCCATGTTTCTAGTTGAGTCCTGAGCCTATTTTTTTCTCCCTATAGTTTAGCCACTCTTTTTTTTTTTAGTTGGAGTCTCACACTGTCGCCCAGACTGGAGTGCAGTGGCCGCTCCTGGCCACCGCAGCCTCTACCTGCGGGGCTCCAGCGATCCTTCTAACTCAGCCTTCCGAGTAGCCGGAATTACAGGCATGCGCTACCATGCCCGGCGGATTTTTTGATTTATTGTAGAGATGAGGTCTTGCCTGCCCAGGCGGGTCTCGAACCCGCGGGCTCAGGCAATCCACTCACCTCAGTCTCCCAAAGGCGCGGGATTACAGGCTGAGCCACTGAGCCCGGCTAGTTTAGCCACTCTTAAGTATAGGTCTGAAACCATGATGATGGTTACTTTAGGCAGACCTCTTCTTCTAATGTATTTTGTTTCTCTTTGAATTTCATAAAACAAGATTATTCCTTTTCAAATCACAAAAGCTTAAGTGACATTTTCCCCATGGTTGCTGTTTAAATGATTTTTCTTTTTCTTTAGAACTTCATAAGTTTGTTTTAGTTTAAAAATGAAGAGGAAAGGTTGATGCTGCTTACTTTTATTTGGTTATTCATAACTAAATGGTTTGCTACGCCTTAAGCACTGTGGAATATGCATTTTGCTGACCCATCCCAATGAGTTAGTTACTAAGTATTTCTACCAAGTTAATTACTAAGTATCTTTACCAAGTATATGTTGCAAGGCAAGGCAGTTGTACCTTAGGGAAGCTAGAATTTTCTTTCTTTCTCTTTTTCCTCTTAGTCGCAGGTAGCATTATTTCCTGATGTGATCTAGTTTATAGTAGTACTCTAAGCCATGAATGATAGCCTTCCTGGGAAGCTGGTTTACTGTTTAGATATACTCCTCAAATTTCAGCTTCACTTCTGCCTCAAGTGTACACTGCAGTAACTGGCCCATGATTCATTTAACTCTAGCTGAGTTTATCTTTTTGTGCCTTTCACCCCTTTTCTCCACTCTGGTATTCCATGTGAGATGGGAGATCAAGACTTATTGGTCTGAATATCCCTAGCATCTAGTCTGTTGACTACATCGTAGGCACACAGTAAATATTTTTTGTTGAGAAGAATCTCCCCTTCATGTTCTGTTACTTCTTAACTCAGATTCAATGTATCTTCATCCCATCTTATATCTTGGGACTTATCTCTCTCAAAAAGGCCTTGAAATACTTATTTGCAAATGATCAGTTTCAGGTCATTACATGTAATAAAATTAAGCCATGATTTTAGAGCAAACAGCGTTCTTTAAGGTAAGATGAGACCCATTAGTTCTTTCCATCTCCACTTATTAAAAGTATCCAGGCAGAATCCAGCCGTCCATATTGTTGGCTTTTATATCGTGCCACCAGCCCATCCAAACACATTCAAAGTATGGTAAAAACCATAATTAAGTGGGAATTTAACAGCTTGAAAAGACTCTGTTTTTAATGGTCTGATTGTAGGGACTAGCTTAATTTTTAGGGGATTTGGGATCATAACTCAAATTATTCTCTGTCATTAAAACTTAATTCTACTTTTAAAAATTAAAAAATGTTTTTTTCATCATATGCCATTAAAATGGGAAAAGAATAGAGAACAAGAATGAGACAGATATGGCTATGCTGTCTGTGCCCAGCTGTGAGTTCTGAATTCTCATTAACCTGTGCTGATTGATTGATTTGCAGTGGCTCCTGGAAATAAATTTGGAATGTGTGGAAAAGCTACTTACTTCTTTTTGTTACCTTGGGTGTAATGCATGGGGTACTCATGGGAAATTTGGCAGGAGAGCAGAGGAATGTTTATGGCCTGAGTTTCCACAGGTTTGGAGAAAGCCATGTTTTTACCCAATACGGAACTCTGCCCTTTTCACTGCCCTACTTACACCTTACTCTCCAGCGTGGCATGCAAAGGCATCCTGTGATATGAACATGGCTCCCTCTCCAGCCTCTCCTTTCTCCACTCCACACCAGAGATATGCTGCTCTGGGAATGACCAACTGCTTGCATTGCCCACAGACACACCTCTCTGACTTTGCTTGTACCAGTATATCCATAAGAGATGTTCTCTGCACATCTGATAGAATCTGCTGTCCACTGCCCATGCATTGTGCGTTCTTTGGTCCTAGCCCCTGAAACACTTGATTCACTTGTTTTTATTCCTCTCTGCTATAGGACAAGCTTCTTGATGACAGACTCACTTTCTGCCCCACTGGGCCTAGCCTGCTATAGTTGTTTCACAGAACATCCTCTGGTGGCAGAGAGTAGGGCAGATATTCACCAGATAGGCTTGTAAACACATACGATTACAAAGAAAGGCAGAGAACAAGATCCCTAAATTGGGAGCAGGGGAGGTGGATAATCTGAGATTTAAGAAATTGGTTAGGTAAAGAAGGGGACAAGAGGAAAGAAGCTCCCAGAAAGAAAGAGGCCAAGGTGGAGATTCACTGGGGAGAGCTAGGCAGAGGCAGTGAGATAACTGCATGTAGGAACTAATTTTTAAATCAAGTAATTAGTCTAAATTTTATAACTAGACAGGCAACACTGAAAGTCAGATCCTACCTAGGCTGTCCCTGTCCCAGACTTTGAGAATGCTGGCGGCAGATGCAGAGTGCCCAGAGCATTTGTTCAGTGTTTATCCATTTGCTTGGATTTGAGTGAATGCCAAAAGTTAGTTGAAGATTCTCAGCCCTGAAGTAGCTGTGGGCACGAGGATGGAAGCAAATCTCCTTAACTAAAAGAATACCTTGAATTTCAAACTCATTGGAAACCATCTTGGTTGCTTTGAATGTCTTGCGTTTTTTGTAATGGTTTCTTGTAATACTTAAATAATTTTGACTTGACTTGTCCCTATTATTCAAGGAAACATTTAACCTACTAAGGCTGATAGATTGCTCATAAGTGATTTTCACACCGAAATGGGACAAAACTCTTGTTTTCATCCCAGTCATTGATTATCAGCACTGCCTATTTGGGGTTCCCCATGATGGCTGCTAGTGTGGCTTCTACAGCCTGTAAAAGACCAAGAAGTCAAACTTATGTTTATTGGAAGACTGGTTTTCTCTCTGGAGTACCTGGTAAAAATTGTAAAGCTGAATATAGCCATTCAGAGAACTAGAAAACTGTCAGTCCCCCCTGGCATGACTAGAATGGCACAAACACATTTTTCTAGAATTTTGACTATGGGGGAAATAAACTGGAACCTTCATCTTTATTTCTAGTATGTCTTACAAGCCACTTTTGCCAGCATTCTTGTGTCCCTGCAGTGATGAAAAAGTAAGAAAGTTACTTCCAAGAGTCATAAGTTCTAACTGCATTCCCTTTACCTTGGACACTTTAGTCTTAAGAGTAAAACACTCACTGCTCTAGGATTTATTAGCTGAAGTCTTCCTCATATTAATCAAGATGTTTCCTGCCCTTAGCACTTTAGGCTGCTGCTGAGATACTTTGAATATGAATTCTCTTGTCCAGCCTAAGTCTGCACTTTGATCCTTTCCTCTTACTCTAGGAAGTCTTATTACTACAGGACTCATTTTAGCCAATACCGAGGTAGCCACTGGGTATGACTTGTTCTTCCCATGCTTAGATATTCATGCATGCCTGGAGCTATGTTAAAATTTTGGATCCCTCTCTCTCTTTCTCAAGTATTTATTGATAGTGCCTATTTCATGCAATTCCCGCAATGCAGTGTGTTGCATTTTACAAGCTTGCTTGATCCTGTTCCAATAAGTTTCCCAAGCACTAAAGTGTTCACCAGGGTCCTTGGCATTGTGACCCATGCTTGTTATTAGGGACCTCAAATATACTGTGCCTTAGGATTTGGGCAGAATTCAGAATGCAATCACTGCCTCTTTAGAGCTCAGACCTCCCTGGTAATGAGGGCCCCTTGAGGCGTCAAGGGGCTAATTTGATCACTTACAGAGATTCAAGTTAAGGTGTTGCAAGCCTGCCCTGTTGTTTCATACTGTGGGGAACCAGAGCTGTTGCCACTTGTGCTGTAAGAACCTGGTTCTTTCATTGGAATTAAAGGAATTTGCCCTTCAGCAACTATAAAAGGATGAGTATCTAACTGCTGTGTTTGTTTTGAATGCAGTTTTGTGCCTGAAAGGTGTGCCTGATAGAGTTCTGGAGACTATAGTCTCTTCTAACCCTCCTATTTACTCATGACCAAATTCAGTGTATGCCAGCCCCTGTGTCTCTGGCACTGTGCTTCCCATGTTCTCTCCATTCAGCCCTAGCAGACTTTTAATTCTTCAGAAATACCCTCTTCTCTCTATCATAGGGTCTTTGCCTTTTCCCTTTGCCAG
Organism: Carlito syrichta; assembly: GCF_000164805.1. Taxonomy (NCBI): domain Eukaryota; kingdom Metazoa; phylum Chordata; class Mammalia; order Primates; family Tarsiidae; genus Carlito; species Carlito syrichta. Next base: position 109,348 of record NW_007091187.1, read on the forward strand.
AATACTCCTGCTGCTTTATCTAATTAACTCTGACCTGACATGAATTACCTGGGAAGCTTATTAATATGCAGATTCTTCAGTAGATCTGGAAGGGGCCTGGAATCTGGCATTTCTAATAAGCTTCTAGGTGAAACTGATGCTACTGGTCCTCAAAAAATCCTTCTATTGAATGAGGTGGCTCAACCTTTAGCCCCAGCACTTTGGAAGTCCAAGGCAAAAGGATAGCCAGAGCCCGGAGGTTCGAGACCAGCCTGGGTGACTTGGTGAGACCTCGTCTCTACAATAAGTCACAAAAGTCAGCCTGGTGTGATGGCATGCGCCTGTAGTTTCAACTGCTTGGAAGACTGAGGTGGAAGGATTGCCTTAGTCCAGCAGGTCGAGGCGGCGATGGCTATGAGTGTGTCACTGCACTCTAGCCTGGGCGATAAGAGTGAGACTCCAACTCAAAAAAAAATAAAAATAACAAAAAAAAAAAAAGAAAAAGAAATCCTTCACCAGTTCTCAGTTAAGTCAGAGTTCTGAAATTGTATACCTTTCCTTCACAGAGCATCTTTTTTTGTTGTTGTTAGATATAGGGTCTCGCTCTGTCCCTAGGCTGGAGCACATTAGTGCAATCATAACTCACTGTAACCTTGAACTCCTGGGCCATAGAGCGCTTTTCACAACTGCATGTTTTCTTTTATTTGTGCCATTTTCTGATTAATGTTTATATTTTCCACTAAACTGTAAGCCCTATGAGTGCAGGAACCACCTGTGGTCTTTGCTCACCCTTTTGTTCCCAGGACCTAATGAAGGACTTGTAGTGTTGTACTATATACATACTAGGATGGGCAGGTACATAGATGACTGTTGACAAAATGGTTAAATATATTGTGCTGAGATGCCATGAAGATCATAATACTCAAGAATTTGGGCCAACTGTAAAAATTTGGTCATGATCTTTATTATTTTCAAGGAAAGGGCCTCCTAGAATATTTAGGTTTTAAGTGAAGCATAAAGAACTCAAGTTAATCTTAGAAAGAAAACTCATAATGGATAGTACATGTAAATAAAAGAGGTCATATATCTATATCTATCTATCTATATCTACATATATGTGAATTTTACCTTGATATTATATATGTGTTATTGAGGCAAAATTTACATAACATAAATTAACCATTTTAAGGTATACAATTCAGTGGGATTTAGTACATTGGCAATGTTATGTAGACATCTCTATCTAATTCCAGAATATTTTCATCACTCCCAAAGGAAATACTATACACAGTACTGTATTCTTAGCTCAGCAGTTTTAAAACTTTTTGGTCTTAGCACCTCTTTATACTCTTAAAAATTATTGAGACCTTCAGCAGCTTTTGCTTATGTGGATTACATTAATTGATATTTACAGTATTAGAAATTTAAACTAAAAAAATTTTAAGAATTCATTTATGAATTCGTTAGATGATATTAGTTTACATTTTGTAAATATTAATATCTGACTTAAAAGAAGATAGCCAGACAAATCATATATTCTTTACTCAATCTATTGTCATATATTTTGTTATTGATAGATATGAAAAAAATAAAGCCTCACACATATATGTAGTTAGAAAAGGAAGAAATGGTTTTCGTAGCTTTTTTATTTAGGTGATTGTGGATATTCTTTTTTTCTTTTATCTTTTTGTTGTTGTTGTTGTTAATACACCAAAACTCAACAAGTGATAATTTTTTAAAGGTTTATTACAGTGTGGAAAATAAAATCATATCAGTGAATGGTTCATGTGTAGTTATATTAAAATCTATTGACCTACCTTGTAATTTGAATGGATCTTTTTCCCATGCATGATTTTTTTTAACATCATTGCTCATTTGTTTCACTGAGTTGTGCAGATCTTCCAATGTGAACACATTTCATCATATAATATCAAAAGATCACATTTGTTAATATCACCAATTATCTAAAAAAAATCAAAACTTAAAATGATCATTTTAATTTCCCTTTAAATTATTCTCCTTCTAGAATATGCTTGACATATTTGACCATAAATTATGCTGTTAGGGTTTAGAGCATATGTTCTTTTATCTTTACATTGGATAGCCATCAGATAGCATAACTGTTATGGTATTTTAAAAAGAAAATTTTCTTCCAGACAGTTTTCAATCTGCCATTTTAACAATAACATATGTTATTTAAAAGTTTTTTCAATTAAAAAAATTTTTAAAAATTTGTTCTTAATGGTGAATTCAAGTTTGACTTAAAATCGGTTCATGGTAATAATCAGTAGGGGATTTAGCTGATAGTAAGGTCAATATGAAACAACAGATTGATTTATCTACCCTCAAAATTTTAATCTATGTTAGCTGAATTATTTTATCTAGAAAAGGGAAAGAACAAGTTCTTGTAGTATTAGCACCAGTGGTTAGACATGATAGAAAAACAATATTCAGCCCATTATATTATGAAGAGAAAAGAACATGAAGATTGAATTTGAATCATGGATTTGTGTTTTCCTAGCTAGGTGACAACCTTGAACAAATTACTCAATTCCTTTGAGCCTCAGCTTTCTCATCTTTCAAATTGGAATAACAACTCCACCCTCATGAGTGTTGATTTTAATAATATAACACATATAAAAAAGTTACCACATTGCCTTAAACTTGATAGACACTCAATGAATAGGGTTAGTATTAAAGTATAATTTTCAAAATATTTTTAAAATGTGACTTTGCAAAAGTATACAATGAGCACATGTCAAAGATTTATGAGGCTACCAGTAGAGACATCAAGCTTTTTCAAAAGACGATAGCAGAGACTTGTTTATATAGCCAGTGAAAAACTGCTGAAATAAGATTACAAAATTAGATTTAAAACTGGTTAATGTTCTATAGGGCAATAAAACTTTAACTTTTGAGATTACCTTATTTTGTTGAACAGAAATTTACATCTCTGCCAGACAAAAGTGTTTTACAAACTTAGCAAATTTAGCTCAATTTGAAATACATTTGAATCTTCATCAGTAGTAAATAGTATAAGTCAAGCAAAAGTTACATATCCCTAGAAAATCATATCATGAGAAAGTTAGGTCCTGAGCTGACAGTAAAGCTGCCCTTGGTAAGTGGGGGGTATGGGTAGAGGAATGTAGAGTTGTCAGTATTAGTTAATTTGAGTTTCAGAACCATGTGAGATGGAGATGAGACCTAGGGACCACTTGAGGGTTGAAGGGATTAGATCTGAGACCCCACTTTAATCAGAGATCCTTGACAAGCTTCACCATCATCGAAAGGGTACACTAGATTTAAAAATCGACTTTCCACCCCAGGGGTATGGCAGAGAATTTGTTTTTCCATCTCAGTTTGGGTTCTGTGGGGAAATTTGTAACCACATTCAGATTCATTTTTAGCAGTATCACTCAGTGATACCCCTTAAGTACTTGTCCAAGAATATACACTCAACCTGTCTTACCTAGGATTTCCATAAATCACTTCTGCAGGTAAGTTCACAATTGTAAACATACAAGGAAGTAATTCAGCATTAGCTCGAGTCAGTGGAAACAAGGTTCAGTAATATCAAAGCCCGGAACTTCAAAGAACAAAATAATAGAATAATTTCATTGAGACCATAAAAAATTTACAAACATAAAGCAGGGATTAAAACCAAAAGATCAGGCAGATTTGAAAGAACTAAACAGAACTTACAGAAATTAAAAAATTGAATTTAAAAACTTAGTTGATGAAATAAATATCAGACCAAAGTTGTTGAAAGACTGAGTAAACAGGAAAATAATCTCAGAAAATTTCTAGAATGCAATCCAGATAAATAATGAAATAGAAAATATTTGAAGAGACATGAAAGACAGAATGAGAAGGCCCAAAATATGGCTATGGAAGTTCTAGAAGGTGAGACTAGAGAAAATGGGAAGAGGCTATATTTGAAGAGATAATGGCTGAGAATTGTCTAAAATTGAGAGATATGAAACATCAGGTTCAGTAGTCACAGCCACTTCCAAGAAGAGAATAAGGATAAGTCTGCATAAAACACATCCTAAAGAAGCTGCAGAACATTTCCTGTATAGACAAAGGGCAAATCTATAAAGAACAACTCTTAAAAGAGAGCCAAACAGCCATGGCCCACATTGTGTGGGAAAGTAGCTAATGAACTTGAGACCATATGTCCTTGGCACCATAAATCCTGGTAACACTAGCAAAGTGAGTGATGCAAACTTTCTTTACTTTGACCTTCACTGTTGTGAAAGTGAATGTAGACTGATACGGGTTAGGTCTGACATTTATGACTGGACTTTGCTTTTTGTACTTACTGTCACCTCTGATTTTAGGCTTTGTTGCATCCAGTGATCTGAATTTGGGGAGTATTCTTTCTTCCAATTTTAGGTTTGGGATATAAAACCAGAATAACCATTGCTTGGCAGTTTCCTTAGAGATTCTGCTGGCTTTCTGAGCAGAAAATGGAATGCATGCAACTTAGGCATGGACTTGGTTTTCCTAGGCAGCCCCTTTCCACCTGTGAATGGATACATGTGTCTCCATTTTCTGGACTCAGAGATCTGAAGTCTTCCTTCACTTGAGAAGCATCCCTGGGAGTGAGTGCTATGCCAGGACACCTCATTGGTGTGTGGTCACACCGCCACCTACCACGAGGGAATGAGAGTACTTGCAGGAGGCATGCATTTTTAGAGACAAGGACAATATAGAAAACTCTGATCTGGTGTTATCACTTCTGTTTTTCATTATTTTTCCTTTTCACTCCCTCTTTTCACTTTTGGTGCTGGGAACCAATGGGTGTCTTGCTGTAGGGTTGAGATTTAGTACACCAACCTTCTATTTCTGCTCATGGCGTGGTTCTTAAGTGTGTCTTTCCTCGACCTTCAGACAGTCCTCACTTGCTCCTTTGGTTTCTGTTAACAAAAGAAGATTGTTCTCATAGCTCTTTTGGGGAACTCTTTCTTGTCAGGCATCACTGATACTGATTTTCTCCCTCTCCTTTCCTCAGCATCTGACCAGACAGTGCTTTAGTGATTGTCAGATCTAATGCTCTTCAGAGAATGTACTTGTTTAATTACTTTTCTTTTCATTCCTTTTTAAAAAAAATTTCCCCAATCCAAACACACATATTGTTGCTTTGAACAACTGTTTCCTAACTCCCTCTATCTGAAAACTGGATTATTAATTTTTCTGTCATTGCTTAATGGAAATGTCTACATTTCAATTTCTACTGTGTGTTCTACCCAGAATTTAACTGGACAAGACAGGGAGAGAAGCTGGAAGGAAGTTGGTTATATGACATAAAAGCTTGTTATTTTTGTAATGTCTTTGAGCGAACCTTTCCTAAGAGGGGAAAGGCAGCTACCATGGCAACAGGTTCTGTTTCCCAGGAGGCTGTGATGGCGCTAGTAGAACTGGAGCCTGGAGAGCATGGAACAATGACCAGAAGCCCCAGGAGCCTCCAGCATATTTTCTTAGTGTGATTACTGCAATTTTCATAATTGAAACTGTGTGTTGTATGTAGATAGGAATGATGGCAGTGTTTTGTTTCTGAGTGGCATAGACAGTAGAATCTCGAGTAAGGGGTGCTCTGTGCACCTCACAGAGACCCACCCAGTGATCCTACCCTGGCTGGGGAGATTACTCTGCTCCTCATGTAAGCCTTTGTCCCACCTTCTCCTCCCCACTTCCCATGTCTCGGGCTTGGAGCTCCCTCCTGATAAATTCCAATCTATTCCATTAATGGCTACCAGAGTGCAAATCTCCTCTGGCAGGTCTTCCTAGAAATGCTACCTCTGTCACTTTTGGGGTTTGCTTTTACCAAAGACTCAGTGTTGGCCCCAAACATGCAGAAAAAGTGTGCTTTCTTTTTTTTTTTTTACTCTTTCCGAGAACAAGTTCATATCATAGGGATTTCTTTTTCCTTCCACAACTCAGAATGCTGATCCTAATAAAGCTTGAGCAACAATGCTTGGTTCTGCTAATCACTGACTTCCTGCTGGACTCATACTGGCCACACAATTAAAAGTTGGCTTTTGGGATTTTGTGGCCTGGTTACACCCCTGTGCCTGTTGCATCACCCATCCGGGCTCTAGGGAGACAGAGACTCTTTCATTGCATAGCTCATGAAATACCAGAGCAGAAGCCTTGCCTTCTTACCAACACATTCTTCACTAATAACCTTCTCTGCGTGCACTCTTCATTCCTGCCTCTTTGTGGCTTCTGTTTAAATGTGTTCTCCTCCTCCTCATTATCATCCTGTTTTATATAGTACTTGATCATTTTCAGAACTCTTTTCACCTCCTTTCCTCACTTTGTCCTTATATCTCAGTGTCCCTGTGAAATAGACCAAGGGGGAGATAGTACAACCCTTTTTTGGTCTCTGTGACAGCCACAAACTTTTATATAATGCCTTCCAAGGGCCACGGCACTCACCGAAGTCTGGTGGGATATATTGAAATCAGTGAGGCTAGACTTCTGGAGCTTGTGTCCCTTTGAGTTCCTTGGCTATAGCATGAAAATTAACCTAGTAAATATTATTAAGCACCTATGTGCCAAGTACTAGGCATATGCTAATGAACAAGGCAGATGTGGTCCTCACTGTCATGGAGCTTATAGACCAGTTGAGGGAGAATTAGCATTATTTTTCTCCTGATCTTCTTTACTTGTGGTCCTCAGTAGACCCCAGTGTGCTTTTGTACCAAATACTGAGGTGGGAAAAGTTACCCTTGCCCGGCTTCATCAAAACAGATCACATATCTCAGTAGTACTTTTCTTCCTCCATGAAATTTCATTAAAGCTATATGGATTATAAGTATAGAGATGCTTCAATAGATCTTCAATAGATGTAGAGCTCTATTTACTTTTTTAGATATGAAAGTAAAGTGCCATCCTTGCCATTTCTTTACCAATCCTTTTCAATATTTTGTTCTTTACCTGTTAACTTTTTTATCTGGTTTGCTGGAGACTAATTGTGTCTGGGCCCTCAAACAAATCACTGGATCAACAGACATTTGGAAAAAGCTTAATATTTTTATGAATCAAAGAAATGAAATTTAAGATAAAAATTTTCAAAATAATAATGCCTTATTTTGGTGCTAATGAAAGTACCAAAAGAAAAAAATAAAGGGCTCAGAGAAATAGGCATGCTAAAATATTCTATGTGGGAATGTAAGTTGATACAGCTTTCCTAGGTTACAGTTTGGTAATATATATTAAAAACATTTATACCCTTTCATCGAGAAATTCCATTTCTATAAATTCATTTTAGAGAAAGATGTATAAGTATTTATGGACATAGATATTAGTTCAGTATTAGTGGAAACAATAAAATATTGGACACAATCTCAATGCCTGATAATAGGAGATTTCTTAAATTATGGAATGTCCATACAGTGAAATATATGCAATCATAAATATGTTGAGCAATACAATGTATTTGAAAAGTTCATAGTAAAGCAGTAAAAAAATGGGTTATAAAACTAGGTACTTGCCATATAATTCCTGTGTGTGTGTGTGTGTGTGTGTGTGTGTGTGTGTGTGTGTGTGTGTGTGTCTGGAAAAAGCATAGTATATAACATGTATACCTTAAAACATTTAATAAAATTTTGTTATTTCTGAATTATGGGTGATTTTTTTGTGCTTTTCTATCTTTTTCAATTATTCTACAATAAATACTTTCACTTATAAAAAAATAAAAGGAAAACAGAAATCTTAGTGGGTTTTTCTCTTTAATGATAGCATTGAAAGAAATAATGAGACTGGGCTCAGTTGCTCAAGCCTGTAATCCTAGCACTTTGGGAGACCAAGGTGAGAGGATTGCCTGAGCCCACGGGTTCAAGAATAGCCTGGGCAACTTGGTGAGACCTCATCTCTACAATAAATTTTAAAAAATTAGCTGGGCATGCTAGCATGCGCCTGTAGTTCTGGCTATTTGGAAGACTGAGGCAGAAGGATCACCTGAGCCCAGCAGGTCTACTCTGGGGTAGCCATGAGTGTGCCACTGCACTCCAGCCTGGGTGATGGAGTGAGACTCCAATTCAAAAAGAAAGAAAGAAGGAAGGAAGGAAGAAAGAGTGAAGGGTAAGTTGTTTAAAATAAGCACTGCTCTAAAGACCAAACTGACCTCTGTTGACATTAAACAGATTCTGCCTCAAGAAAGATTTTATTTTATAGGGTTACTTCTGTGAGTTTGAGTGCATCTTACGTGGGTGTGTGTACATTTAAGGGGGTGTGCGTCCAGGCAGAAGTCTGTGTTTGTGTATGTGTGTGCATGTACACAGGTACATATATCATATTTTTGATACAGGTGTCCTCGCCTTGCAGTGCTGTGCTCCCTGTGGGAGGGGCATCTGTCTGCTTGTGTGAAGATGCTGCCTTGCTCTGCGACCCCTGTGGCTCATGGCTTCAGGCGTTCTCTCCTTGATGGGTCAAAAGTCTGAAGAACTTAGGGGCTTTATGGGACAGTAAAGTATAGAAGTGCTGAATTCATTATTTCTTGAAGCCATGTACTATTTGTTCATTTGTTTTTATGCAGTTATGTTTATCTTTCAATGCTAATTCATAGAGAAGACTTTTTTTTTTTTGGTGGCTGCAAGTATGAGTGATTTTCTGGCATTTTTAAGAGTGAACTATCTGAATCCTAATCGTCCATAGAATAGCGGACTCCCTGAACCTGGTTTCTTCTCCTCACCCTTTAGATTTTCCAAACACGAGGGATCTTTTTAAAAGGTTACTTAACTCTTTCTTTTGTTATTTTGTCTTCTGCCCTTGTTTAATGATTATGTGACTTTTTACATAACCCAGCAAGGGCTGGTATATATCAACATGATTGTGGTGTGTCTGTCTCCCTGTATGCAAATTTCTGGAAGGTGGCCTTCTTTATGAAGGACAGGGCAGAGGGGTCTATTAGTTACATGTCTTCAGGAGGAGCTGTGTCCCAAATAGGTTGAGGCCGCAGAGATGGGCAGGAGGCACAGCCAGAAGCCACAGGGAGTTCTCATCATTGTGTGGGTAACCACATGGTGGCAAAGATTCCAGTGCTTCCAATTGTACACAGCAGCTGTTGACACAGACTTTAGCATGCCTGTGGAAAAGGAAGTGAACTCCTGTGGAGTATAATTCATCAGGCTTCATTTTAAGGAGGTTTCAGGCTGGCATCACTGATGTTTGTGGGTGACTGTGGGTACGATTTGTAATCTTGTCCTGGGGTAGACCTCCAGACTGCACTCTTGGGTAAGTGGGCTCAGCTCATACGACTCCTCCCTAGGCCCTTCTAGCCTATCTACATTGATCCTCCTCACCAGGTTTTGTCGTACACTTCCGTTTTATTTCTCTATGCTACCGTCACAGTTTGATGTTCTTACTGACAAAGCTGTTTTTTATCTGCCTCCCCAGTTGGAATGAAAGCAGAGATATTGCCTATTTGGTTCCCTGCTGTATCAGGTGCCCAGAAGGGTACATGGGATCTCATAGGTGTTAAGTCAGTATTGGGTATGAGCACACTGGTGTGTTTAGGAACAGACAGGAGGCCAGGGTCATTGGGGTGTTGTGAGTAAGAGCACGGTGCTGTGACATGAGGTTAGAGGGGTAGGTAGGTGGGGGCCATATCTTATAGGCCATAGCAAAGCATTTGGATGTGCCTGATGATCTTATGTTAAGTGGTGTCATCTCTGGATTCATGCATTTTCCAGATTGGTCTGCTAAAGTTGGTTCTTGAAGGCTCTTCTACTGGAAATTTATATATCATTGTGTCCTTAAGTCCTGCTGTAGCCTACATTGTATTTCTCTTCCCCATCTCCACTGCCCTCAGCATGACCTTCTTCACCCACCTTGCCTGTTGAGCCCAGCAAAGCAAGATGACTACTAAAGTGTCAAGTTTTGATGCCTGCATAATCTAAAGCATTTTAGAACTTTGTCGTTAAACACTTTGACTTCCCCTTTGAAAACTTCCCCTGGGTTTGCTTTGTGACACTTGCCAAAAGCCTGATGTGTTGGCTGGATCAGGGACCCAGATCTCAACTTCACTCTTTGAATTATTTGGTGTCTGTTACCAGACACTATCTGCTATTCTCTGCCTAATGATATGTTAGTTTTCTCACCTTGGATCTCTGGTTCCTGTTGTTGACACTGTACTTTATTTTAGAGTTTGCTTTCATGATAGCAGAATTCAATAAGTTTCCAGTTTTGTGCCACCTTTGAGGGTGATAAATTGGATTTTGCTTTGCATGTGTTGAAGTAGAGTGCTATTGGCATCTTTTCCTGATGAATCTATTTTTGTGATTAAAGCAATAAATATACCTGAAGGGTTTGTGTTCACTTTTATTCTAATGGGTACCACTATATATAAACACAATTATTTTATATGTACAAATAAATAAGAGGAACTGTTGTTTCCCTTAGGCTTGAATTTACGTGGCCTTTTAGGAGATGATGATTTAGTGCAGCAAAGAGCTAGGAGATGTTGGCACAAAGCTTCAGGAGTGGGGAGAGTATTACGGAGTCATCTACTCAGATTCTTTTCTAACTTTTATGGATTGTGCAGATTTGTTTTTTTTAATGGATTCTATTCATTAGTTTCAGACATATGAACATATGGAATGCTGATGTACTATTCAAGTGATTCCTCATAGGTGTTAGAGGTCTGGGATGTTTTTCATCTTTCACTGTTAATGTGAATTGACCTCTAGAACTTTTCCCTGGTATCTCAGCTCCTGCACATGAAGCACTACAAACTTTTCTGGATACTGCAAATTAGTTTCTGTCTCTCTATTACTTGAATATCCACATGTGATTAAAACTACTATCATAGACGTGTAGGTTTATAAAATCCAATCACTTTGGTAGATTGGCCCTTAGGCTTATAAAATCCAATCACTTTGGTAGATTGGCCCTTGAAATAAAGCCAGCCTTTTCAACCTCAGCTTCTCAGTTTGTTTCAATAGACTCATAGCAAGGAATGTAATTTTCTATTTCCTTTTTGGGGTGGAAGTAGACTTCATTTCAAAAATATGCCAATAAGATGGATCACTTCCCTCATTCAAAAAAATCTCCATGAAAGGAGTTAGATTACCCAGAGTGGGCATGTTCATGAGTGTAACCTTCTCTCTCTCTAGCAATCTCTCAATTTCTCTCTGTAACACCATAATCCCATCTGTGAACTTGGAATCTTGATCTTTCCAAAAAGGCTTATGGTCATTTCCATACACGCTGAAGTGAAATTTGCATCCCATGAGAAATGAGAAGCTCTGAGTGCTGGGTCTCAGAGCCACTGTTTCTATTGGAGTTGAGCCACATGGATGAGGGCCAGTCCCTTAACCTTTGATTTAGCTCCTTTTGTTCCTGTTCTTTCATCTGTAAAATGGGGCTAGTAACATGGATCTGGCTTCAGAAGACTACTGTTTATTTTAACTAATTAAAGATGGCTACAGTGTTTGGATTCAGTGGACTCTACAAACGTTAATATTGGTGTTGTTCAAGGTTGATGATGAACTGGGTAGCAGGTAACTAGCACCTGTTACTTGCTCTAGGCTCCAGTTCAGGCATGGCTAAGCATTCTACCAGGTTTCCCAATGGAGGTCTCTATCACAAGGACTGAAGGGGAGAGACAGGAAACAACTCCCAGGACCCCTACCAGATTAATGCAGGCATAGGCACAAAGCCACAGTGCCTGACACAGTTTTGTTAAATCAGTGTGAATAATAAACTATAATCATATTCATATAATCGTGAATAATAGTCAGCTGTAACCTGGTTTGTACATGTCTTGAATTCTCTTTCTGGGTTTTATGCTAGTTTGTGAAGTTCTTATCTCTCTCTCTGAAAGTTAAGTGAACCATAGAATTTGAGAATTTAAGTCCTGGTAGCTGAGACCTTTCTGAATCTACATAGAGGGATGGCTAATATTATGTTACCCCTCTCAGAATTGTCTAATTGCTTTTCATCTCACACAGTGAAGAACAAAGCCTTTACAGGGGCCTGCAAAGTCCTCCAGGATTTGTTGCCCCAAGTCCATTACCTCTCTGACTTCTCTTGATACTTTTCCCCTTGCTCTCTCAGCTCCAGGTGCACTTTTCTTTCATTAGGTATTGCCAAAATGCCTCATGAGTTCTGACCTTGAGGCACTAATACTTACTCTTTTCTCTTTCTGTGGTTCTCTTCCCAGAAGTTCACCTGGTTTGCTCCTTTACCTCCCTCTGGTTGTCATTACATGCCTTCTCCTCCATGAGACTTCCCTGGCCACCTGTCAAAAGCTGCAAACATTTCCTCCATATTCTCTATCCCTCTTCCTGCTTGCTGTTTTGCCATTTTATTTGCTCATTGTCTGTACTACCCCAAAAGAATGTAAGCTTCTCTAAGGCAGGAAACTGGGAATGGGGGGTCTATTTTGTTCACCGCTGTATCCCCAGCACTTAACGCAGTCCCTGGTACATAGTGGTTGCTCAAAAATATTTGATAATTGAAAAATAGAGGATGCACTATTGGCCTCTATGCTGGGTCACCTTGCACTTCTTTCCTTGGTTAGAAAATCCTAAAGCAGTATCTCCATGGCCTACCTTTTGGGGCAGTGTTAGCTTGAAAGTGGTAGACTGAATGATTGAAGGAAGTGTCACCACCAGTGGAACTGATGTATTTGTAGCACTTGGTGCCATCAGGCCAGCAGGCACATAAGCGACTTTTCCATCTCCTCTCTTTGCATTCTGATATCTTTCTCTAGATTTGGAAACTAATCAATAAGTTGATAATGTGAAAACAATCTATAGACTATAAAATGCTTTGCAAATGTTAGTTACATCGGACTTTAGAATGAGTTGTTATATAATTTGAAGTAGTTATGTAATTTTCATGAAGAAGGACTCCCTGGGCCAGCTTCTCTGCAGGACTTTTTGTATATGAATGCTGCTCCTCTTTATCTGGCCCTGTGAACTGGGCCCAAGAATACAGCTACTGGTTGAAGCCTAAACTGTTGGGACCAGATAGGTGAAAGCTAATCAGTTAACTTCTAGATTGAAGGTATGTGTCTTCCCTGGGCATAAGACTTTTCAAATACCAGATAGCTGAGACAGTGAAGGGCATATAACGTTCAGGTTGGCCTGTAGTTAGTCTCTAAAAGACTGTGACTAATTTAGGAACTTGGCTTGTTACCAATTTAATTTATTTACCAGTAGAAAAGCCTAGAACTTTATACTTTTGGTGAGCATAGATGAGCCTCCTATCCTTGTTTGCTTTCAAAATATCCTTGTAAAAATAATAAGGTTCTCCTTTGCCCTATGTCTGGGACAAGTAGAAAAGAGGAGAAGCAAGTGAAATAAAATGTCAGCATATATGCCATATGTATATTCTCTCTCTGTCTCATACCAGAGCAGTCAAATGCACTTGGTCGATTTTAAACAGGGAGTGCGATTGAATTCGAGGAGACAAGGGTAGAAACAGAGCAGGTGGTGCCCTCAGATTTTAGAATGCCCCTGCTTTTAGACTGCAAGCTACATGCAGAGAGGTGCCTTATCTTTTTTGCTTTTCCCCAGATCCCCCCCGCCCACCTTTTTAAAAGGATTTTCTGTACCAGGCGGGCCTCTGTAAGTGAGGGTTAAAGTTGACGTAAGTAACACTGGGCCATGCTTAACGTCTCAGCAATTATGTTTACCCATCTGAAAGGTAGCTATTCATTTCACCTGAAGCAGAGGACACTTGGCTAGGTATTCCCAGAGCTTTGACATCGTTGGATGAACATAGTATAGCCCGAATAGCTACATGTGCAGACAGCATTGTCTCTCTTTTGGACCACAGAAGCCAGTTTAGTTGTTTTTCTCCTCCCTTCCCTTTTAATCTACCCTTCTCTCTCAATCTGATAGTGTTCACTCATTATTAGAGCCTGCTCTCGGACTGTACCAGCCAGCTATAAATGGAACATCGTTGTATCTGAAGGGTAGTTCATCATTTTCATAATTCTTGTCGAGTGCACAGCCATTTTTCACTGCTAGGAGGAGGAAGAAACATTGTTTAGTCCAGTATCACTCCCATAGGCATAAATGCTCTCCTTTCTTTCTTTTTCTTTCTTTCTTTCTTTCTTGTAATTTAGTGATTTGGGCAATGAATGAGAGAACAGCCTTTTATTCCCTATTATAACCACCATTTTTTCCCCACAGTAACTTCATTTAGGGCTGAATTTTCTGAGGAAAAATAATGCCCTTTTTAGCCTAGGTTGAACTTACCTTGAGTCATATGGAGCAGCAGAGAGCCATGGTTAGGCACAGGGGCTCTGCAGACTCTATTCCCCATCTGGCTCTACCCTTCCTTTGCTGTGTGACCCCAGGCAAATGACTTAACTTCTCAGTGCTTCAGTGTCTTCACTTGTAAAATAGTAGGGACAGTAGTACCTTCCTGCCTCAGAGGACTCTCTAGAAGATTAAGGGCCACTGAGTAAAAGTACCCACCATAAGCACTAAATTAATTATTCAAAGCTTGCAGTCTGGCTTCTCACTAGATAAATATTCCCACAAAGATGTTATATATGGTTGGTGAATGTGACCCCAGGCAGTGCACAGAATGATCTATCTGGCACGCTCATTCTGGTGCCTGCCATTGGGGTAGTCCAGAAAAGCTGTGTTCATGGCTCAGATGGGTGTTCTCAGCAGAGGCCGCCTCAGTGCCATCCAGACTGGTCCTGCCTCACCAGGTCCAGGTAGCGTCCAAGCAACACACACAGTCTGACTTAGGAGAAAACATGCAGCCAGTTGTGGTGGGAATTCCCCCACCACTCCTCATTATGTACTAAGGATGGGTTTGAAGTTGATGAAAGGAACTAGATAACAACCCTGGAAACTAAATGTATCTGATTAACTGCAAAAAAACATCGTTCCAGTAGCTTCATTTCCAGTTAATCTGTCTCAGCCCCAGAGCGTGGAGCTTCCCTGAGAGGGTAGTAGAGAGAAGGGTGATACTGACTGTAGCTTAGATGCCCACCCACTCACCCACTTTCTGAATTAGTAACCTCGAGCCTACCTGGTACCTGCCTGTGTGCTGCAGAGGGGGCTCTCCAGGGTGGTGATCCAGGCCGTGGTCCCTGAGGCACCTGAGTAAAGGGGGTAAGTTGGCATAGAAGTAACCCAAGGGGTTGCCTGTGGTCCTGTCTTTTAGAGGAGAGAGCCTGGTGTGGTCAGTGGAATTCCCAGAAATGGGCTTTAGCGGGGTGGTAGACTTTGAATGGTTAGTATGCCCAGAGCATGAGGGTATCAGTGTTGGGACTGGAGAGTGAGTCTGGGGGCTTTGCTTTGGCTTCACGTGAGGCCCTCAGTCTGTTGTGCCAGAGGTGCTTATAGGGAAGCAATAGAAAACAAGTACTATTGTGCTTTGAACTTTTCTATAGATTTTTGAAGTAGTTCATTAAAAATAAAAGAACAGGCTAGGCTTGTGACTCAACCTGTTATCCCAGCACTTTGGGATTGCCTTAGCCCGCGGGTTCGAGACCAGCCTGGGCAACTTGGCAAACCTCATCTCTACAATAAAATTTAAAAATTAGCTGGGCATAGTAGTGTGCACCTGTAGTTCTGGCTACTTGGAAGGCTGAGGCGAAAGGATCACCAGAGCCCAGCGGGTCAGCACTGGGGTGGTCGTGAGCGTGCCACTGCACTCCAGCCTGGGTGATGGAGTGAGACTCTGACTCAAAAATTAAAAATTAAAAAAAATAAATTAAATAACGGAAAGTATTTTTACTCCATACCCCTATAAAAGTGGTTTTTGATTTGTAGTCCATGGCACATAAGTGGGTTGTGAAATCAATTTAGAGGATACAAAAAAAGAATAGAAGAGAAAATATCAGAATATATCATACAACAGAGTGACAGAAATCCTTGAAATATAGATGGACACCATGGGGCTTCTTGTCCCAGGCAGAAGCAAGCCAGTGGAAGTTCCTGAACAGGATTCCAAATGAAACTACCAACTAACAATGTAGCTTTAAATTGCCACTTGCTGCTGTGACCACTACCTCCAATACTACCTTGACTGCCACCATGACAATAGCAGCTGTCACTTATTAAGCTATTATTTCATGCCAAGAGATTTTCTCACATAATTGTACTTAATCAGCCTGCTTCCTTTATTATTGCTCCAATTTTCATGTGAAGAGGATTTCGAGAGACTCAGTGACTTTCCTGCTGTCATGTAGCTAACAATGTCTGTCTAATTCCAGCCTCTATGCTACTATCTTCCTTGGTCTTATTTTCCATATTTGTACATTTGAGACAGTATTTTTACTCCATACCCCTATAAAAGTGGTTTTTGATTTGTAGTTCATGGCACATAAGTGGGTTGTGAAATCAATTTAGAGAATACAAAAAAAGAATAGAAGAGAAAATATCAGAATATTTCATGTAACTGTTCTGAAAATTTTGTTTCTGATATGTTTTATGATGTGTGTTTATGTGCACATATATGTCTTTATATACTAATAAAACATTGCATGAGGTAAAATACTTCCTATCTTGGGTCATAGTTAGAAAGGTTGAAAGCCACTGTTCTAGAGTTATTATGAAATCAAATAAATACAAACAGTTGTAATCCCAGCACTTTGGAGGCTGAAGCAGGAGTATCACTTAAGGCAAGGAGTTCAAGGCAAGTCTGGGCAACATAGTGACCTCTGCTTCTACAACGAAATTTTTAAAATTAGCCAGGTATTGTGGCATACATTTGTAGTCCCAGCCACTTGGGAGACTGAACTGGGAGGATAGCTTGAGCCCAGAAGTTCAAAATTGTGGTGAGCTATGTTCATGCCACTGACCTCCAGCCTGGGCAACAGAGTAAGACCCTGTCTCTTTAAAAAAAAGAACAAAGTTGTTGCAGAGCTTTTTGTCAAGTCTAAAACACCTTGCAAGCCTAAGTTATCATTATAATTTAATATTGGAAGCTGACACAAACAAATAAAGGATAGCAGCGATGTGGTGACCAGCTCTCACTCTACCCATCTGGCCCATAAAACATTGCTAATCTGTCACTGTGGTGTGTCCAGTGAAGCCAGGACTCAACTTTGTCGTTTCTCCAAGCCTTCAGGTGCAGCCTGTTTGCAACTCTGTAGTAGGCTTATGTTTTGTTGGAGTACTCCAGTCTGTTATGACAAAGTGCTTCTAGCCTGGCTCGGTGGCTCAGCCTGTAATCCCGCGCCTTTGGGAGGCTGAGGCGAGTGGATTGCCTGAACCCGCGGGTTTGAGACCTGCCTGGGCAGCGAGACCTCATCTCTACAATAAATCGAAAAATCAGCCGGGCGTGGTAGCGCATGCCTATAATTCTGGCTACTTGGAAGGCTGAGGCAGAAGGATCACTGGAACCCAGCAGGTCGAGGCTGTGGTGGCTGGGAGCGGCCACTGCACTCCAGTCTGGACAACTGAGTGAGACTCCAACTCAAAAAACAAACAAACAAACAAACAAACAAACAAAAACCCAAAAAAACAAAGTGCTTCTTAGCACTTACAGAGCTCTGGTACTCATTTAAACTCTAGGAAACAGCTGTGATTTCTATAATAGCATGGGATAGGGGGGTTCTCTTTGCATCACAGACCTCCAAAGGGTTGGCTACTATCTACTCCCTTCCTAGTGTTCCCTTTACTGCCATCATCACCACCATCTTCAACTGGAAGTGATTTACTTCCTGCCTCTAAAAGGGTATCAGACCAATGCAAAGTCCCCATCAATTTTCTCTTGAAACTAAGTGGCAAGACACCTCTCTGCCAAGGACATTTTTCATGGAAAAATGCTCTTTCCTCATTGATTCCCTCATAAGGGAACTGACTGGAATGTGAGGTGCAGATTCCCCTGACCCCCAACAACTGTCCTGAAGTCTTGCCCCTCAGGAGATGTGTTGGTTCTTAGCTGATCAGCAAACTAATGGTCACAAAAAAGCCTGTGTCCCTCCCAAGTGAATATCGTATGTGGAACTGTTTCTTTTCAGCCTCCAAAGGCAGTTCTCTCAAACCCACAGCAGAGAATTCTGTGTCTGATGGGCACGTGTCAGACTCCTTCCATGCAGTGTGGGGTGCACAAAAGACTTCTGTGTGGGTTGAAAGTCAAGACTCAACATGACTTTCTGAGCTGTGTGAGGAGGAGCCCAGATGGCTCAATTACCAAAACAGAAAGCAGGTTCTGGGCATTTTATGGACCTTTCTAATGAATGTATCCCATGGTCTCTGCTGGCCCGGTTTCCCAGTGCTCTGCCAGTGCTGTTTCCCACACATCTGTAAATTCATCAAGCCATAATGGATGGCTGGTGCCAGCAGAGGCTGAGGTCTAGGGCTTTCTTTCGGAGACCTAGACATCTCAGGCCATGAATAATTCACTGTGGAGTAATGATCATGGTCGTACTGACCTGAGGGCAGCAGTAATCAAGTGACAGATCAATGTATTACTTCCGTGTACTCAAGATCATGGCAGTTAGTCATGAAAGGTATAGCTTTCTACCCAACAAGTTTCCTAAGACTTAGATCAATGTGTTTTTTAAGTTCTAAAATAAAATGGATCATTAAAAGTGAAATGAATTATGCTGGTTAGCCTCAAGCTTATTTATATTCAGAGTTGCTGATCCAGAATTACTGTACCTTTTTTCCAAATGCCTCTGGGCATTGGGGCCTGCAAATCAGAGTCATTATTACTCATTAATTAAATCTAAGAAATGGAACACAGCTCGAGACTGTGAAAAGGAAGGTTGGGATAGCTGAGACGCATTCCCCAAAAACCCCAGTAATAATTAGAAGTTTTATGAGCAAGTAGCTGGGTTGGAAACCATTGTTTTGTGGCGACTCAGAATCAGAAACATCCTCCTCTTTTAACACCTTGGTGAGCACTCAGTGTGCTTCTCCCGTGCCAGGTACCATGCTCAGTACTGGTGCTCCCAAGTAAAACACCGAAGTTCCTCTACTTGGGCCATGAGAGAGACACCAGCACAGTGGAATAAATGCAGGTGCAGGCTGACACTTTGGCTTCTGTCAGGGTAGAGGACTGGGAAAGAGGAGAAGAAGAAGGCCATTTTAGCTGAGCCTTGCAGATCAACAGTTTGCCAAGCAAAGAAACAAGCATGAGAACATTCCAGGAGAGGAATGACATGCATAATAGCAGAGAGGTGTAAGAGTGGAATGAGGGTGGAGAGTGAGTGTGTGCAGTAATCACTCCATTTCCCATGCGGTAGCACGTGAATCTGCACAGCACCCTCATGGAATAGGTATTTTATTCACCCCAGGCTCCCCTTTTTAAAAAGATGATGAATGAACAAAAGCTTAGACATACTGAGTTGTTTGCCCAGAGATTCAGAGCTGGGAGGTGACAGAGGAAAGCTTAGAGGTAACTTGGGGAAAAGATGTGCTATTTTAGAAAAGTTCAGCCTTTGTGCTAGGGCCCACCAAAGGGTTATAGTCATTGTATCAGAACAACTTAACAGCAGAAGCATTGCTAAACCTGGAGAGGTATGAGACTACTGTCGTCTTCAGCAGAGGAATGACATGGTCTGAGCTGGGGTTTAGATAGTAACTGGTGGTGGCAGGCCAGATAAAGCTGAATTTAGAGGTTCCTGAGTCAGGGAGCCTGGTTTGGAGGCTATTGCTTTAGTTAGATACAGTGTGGAGAAGAGATGGTGAAAAATGACCATCATCCAAACCATATGTTTTTATACTGGTCTACAATTTGAAAGTGCTTTCATACATAAATAGCTTGTTGATTCACTTGCACAAGGGACTTTTGTGACAAGAGGGGTAAGTCTGCTGACTTAGATCATTTGGGAGGAGAAGTAGAAGGACATAGAATTCTCTTCCCACACACAGGAGTTGATGTTGAAAGGAGTGATGTTAGAAACAGCTAGTAAATGTGCATACTTCCTGATTGGCTGAGGCACAGAACCAAAGTCTCTCCCCTTGTCAGGCAGGAATTATACCATCTGCATTAACTCTTTCAGATTGGACACATGATGTAACTCTGGGTAGAATGGAAAACTAAAAGTAAAACCAGGGAGATTCAGCAAGAACTAAGAAAATGTGTATAAAATATTCTTATGTGGACCAGAACAGGCTAGGGCCTGGGTAGCTACTTTCCCTGTTGCAGGTGCTGCTCATCAGTCAAAAGGCAAATTGTTTCCCTAACTGGGGTGGGCCACAGGTAAAGTTTCATAGAGGTAACCATGCTCTGCTCCTTTCAGAGGAGGAAGTTAAATTAAACTCTTAGCCCTAAAAAGTCATAGACAAGTACATGTCAGCTGATAAAATTAGTTGATATAATATTTAAATAAAGACTCAGTTTAAAAACCAACACTTAGGCAATATAATCTCTTTTCTTCCCACAAAATAGAAGTATACAAGAGAAACAGTACAGTCATTTATAGAATTGTGTGAGAAAGTCCTCGGTATAAATAGCACTAAATGCTAGGGAGGCAAGTCTGTGCAAACTGCCGATTCCTACCCAATTACAATCCAGTTTCAAGTTAGTAATGAATAGCTTCCTTCTTCCAACAGGTGATTTAAGGAAACTCCTGGTATTTTTCTCAGCAAAACTGAATGACGTTAACTTTTAAGTTATTTGTTATTTGTTGCCAGTGGATAATTTGTATATTTTTGTACACAGGACCAGCAAATGAGTTTTATAGCTAGGTCATGGTGGCCTAGGCATGAAGTTCAGATATATGTTTTAGTAGTTATTTATTCAAAAATATGCCCACATCTTTAAAATAAAAGAATAGACAAAATATGCATATTTATTTAGCAAATTACTCAGATCCAGCTACTGCTGACCCTGTGTGCTTGTTAGACTTTGTGTATAAGTAACAATATAAACATAACCATATACATGGATATATACTAGTTCATTTTTATTTCTGTTTATGCCACATGTTTCACTTAATGTAAGCCACATGTTAGTTGGATGGGTCTTTAGTACTTTGAGTCTAAAGTGATGAATTTCTAATTTGGATTTAAATATCCAGATCTACCCATTTAAAAAAGTAGTTCTATTTTGTGCCTATGTTTGCAAATGCACTAAAGCTGTCAAGCGTTCTTGTATTTGCACTAGAGGAAATGATAATGATTACAGTGGTTTAAGCAGCAGCCAAATACATAAATTGTAATGAAAAGGGATTAGCAGTTACCTGGACTTGCAGAACAGTGAGTCAGATGTGCAAAGGTTAATAATTTGGCAGAGGCTGGGTGCAGTGGCTCAACTTGTAATCCCAACACTTTGGAAGGCCGAAGCTAGAGGATTGCCTGAGACCAGCCTGGGCAACTTGGTGAGACCTTTTCTCTACAATAAATCACAAAAAGTTAGCTGGGCTTGGCGACGTATGTCTGTAGTTCCAGTTACTTGGAAAACTGAGGTGGAAGGATCGCCTAAGCCTGGCAGGTCAAGACTGCAGTGGCCTTGAACATGCCACTGCACCCCAGCCTGGGTGTCAGAGTGAGACTCCAATTCAATAATAATAATAATAATAATAATAATTTGGCAGATAATTGTCTGGGTTGGTTACTTGTTTCAGGTAAAATGGAAATGGTAAATAGTGTCATATCCTGAAACAACAAAATAGCCTGGATGCTAATATTTCTGAAATTTTGGTAGATGTCAATACAAGTAAAAAAGTCTCTCTTTTGATTCCTATGATATCCGAGGGTGTCCCAAATTCTGGCTCCGACAAATAAGAAATCTATAGATAGAAAGGTAGGAAGGGCACAGGGAGGCTGGCTATCTCCATGCATGATTTCTCTCATTTGTGTCTTTTCTTTTCCTTCTCAGTGTTGCTAACAATCACAAGCAGAATTTGATGACGGTGGCAAACCTTGGCGTGGTGTTTGGACCCACTCTGCTGCGGCCTCAAGAAGAAACAGTAGCAGCCATCATGGATATAAAATTTCAGAATATTGTCATTGAGATCCTAATAGAAAACCATGAGAAGGTAATGTATGATTGGTCACTTGCAATGAAGAATTTACTGTGGGGGAAGCTACATGGAATTGACCTTCAGAGTTGATTAGGTTTACATTACTAATGGCTCCTACACTGTGATGATGATGGAATTGCTGATGGTGATGGTGGTGATGATAATGGTAAAGGTGGTAGCAGAAATAACAACAATGGAGGTAATGGTGACAACTATAGTGGTTATGGAGGCAACAGTGGTGGGCAACATTTATTGAGCATTAATTCTGTGCCAGGAATTACATTGAGCACTTTATATTTATTGTGATTTTATCTTCACAGTTCAGTGAAAGTACTGTTATGAGCCTCGTTTTGGAAATGCCGTTTGCCTATTTTTGCTTGGTTGTCTTCTTATGAATTCATAAGTTTCTCTTAATACTAGGGATATTATACTTTCTTTGTGTTGCAAATGTTTTACCTAAAGTTTGCCTTTCAATTTTATAAATGGTATATATTTTTTTCGTACTGTGTGTGTGTGTGTATGTGTGGCCTGTCTGTCTTGTCTGGTCTTTCTTAGGAAGACTTACCTCAGCCCATATTATGAACTATGTTAACACAAAGTTGTCCTTATGAAACTAGGTGCAAGGGACACAGAGCTTCACTCATCTGTCCCATGTTGTTGTTCTTAGTAGTAGGTCCCTATGAAGCTTCTCCAGACTTGTGCAGGTTTCCTTAAGGCACCACTTGGCAGCCACACCTCTGGAATCTAATAAAAAATGCTGCTCCTCCTAAATAAAGACTTTGCCCACAATGATAAATAAATATAGACTCTGACCACTCCTCACCACCTATACTGATAACACTTTCCTTACCTCTTGTCTGAAGTTTTACAAGAGCCTCCTAATTTGCTTCCTTTCTTCCACCCACGGCATTCATTTTGATGTCAACCACCAGAAAAAGATTTTGTTTTAATGTTAAGTCAGATCCTATCAGTCGTCTGTTGAGAACCCTCCAGTGGTTTTCGATTCACTCAGAGTGGAGGTCAGAATCCTTCAGGAGCCTATAAGGTCCCATGTGGTCTCTGTGCCACTGTTATTCATCTGATCTTAACTCCTATACCTCTGCTATAGCCACCTTGACTGCTTTGCTGTTTCTTGGACATGACAGGCACACTTCTACCTCAAGACCTTTGCGGTTGCTGTTCCCGTTGCCTGGAACACTGTTCCTCCTAAAGCCACATGGCATGTTCTCACTTCCTTAGTGTGTTCTAAGTGAGGCCTACCCAGATCTCTTTTCCTTTTCCAGTATATGTTAAAAGACAAAATCATAACAACTTTAAAGATCTTAACTGGTTTTTATTTGCAATTCTAGAATTGGGCAACACCTATGCTGTAAAGTAGAATGAGTGTTCTGATGAGCTGAGCAGAGAAAGTTGACTTTATAGACCGAGAAAAGAGCTGAAGAAAGCATTTTTGAAACAGAGAACAAAAGTTGTTTTAAAGTTACTTTCCTTGTAAAAGTTATGGGGGACTTCCTTACCCTGTTGGCTGAAACTGACCTGCCTGGGGATTTGGCTGTTCTCTCTCTCTCCTGATTTCCTGGAAGGTCAGATAAGCAACTTAGTTTTGGCTTGGTGGCCTGGAACTTCAGCATGAGTGACTTCATTTTGGTTTGATCCCTTGGGCGTAAGGCAGGGGCTCCGTTCAAACCAAGGGCTCCCTGTAAATTGTATTCAACATGTAGCACTTCACAAATAATAGCATATACTGTGTAAATTACTCATTGATTAGATCCATTGCTTTTCTGATCTCCACTAGCATGTATGCTTCATGAAAGCAGGAGCTTTTATCTGTTTTGTTCCTCAGTAGGCTCTCAGCACACAGGTTTGGGGCGAATGTGACAGTTAGCCTTCAAAGTACCTCCCAGCGATTTTTGTCTCCTGGTGTTCATCCTCTTGTGCAATTCTCTGCAACTCCGAATAGGGCTAGCCTCTAGGATCCGTAGGATATTGCAGAAGTAATGAGGTGGAACTTTTGACATTATTCATAAAAGGCCCTGCAGTCTTTGCCTTGGTTGCTGGACTCACCTACTTTGGGGGAAGTAGGCTTCTATGTTGTGAGAGTAGTCCCACAGCCCTGTGGGAAGGAGCTGAGGCTTCCTGCCAACAGCCAGCCAACTTGCCAGTCTTGTGAGTGAGCCACCTGGGAAGTGAACTGTCCAGCACTAATCAAGATGATGCAGCCCTAGCTGACAACTTGAGTGCAGCCTCATAAGAGACCCTGAGCTAGAACCTTCATAATAAGTGCCTCCCGAATTCCTGACCCACAGTAACTGGAAGATATAATGAATACATGTTGCTTGAAGCCACTGGATTTTGGGGTAATTTGTTATGGAGCATTTGTAACTTCTAGAAAACCTCTGCAAAGAAATGTTCACAGGATTATAAGGTGCATCACAAAGTTGCTTAAGCAATAAAGTCCCCCCTGGCATGGTAATTGGAGCTATAGAAATCAAATGGCTTTTTGAGGAAAATATATTTTTTCTATCCCCAACTTTGAAGCCCAATCCACCCACCTCCTACAAATATAGGAAATAAAGTATGGAGCAGTTTATGTTACATATAATAAAAGTGAATTTGTTAAAAGAATATAATAGCAGTTAATTACATTTCTAAAGGCAAATCACTTAGATCCAAATCCTATTTAACTATGAAAATATAGGTTATTTAACCTCTCTAAATTCATAAAAATACATTTAGTAAAGTCTAACTGCTGAAACAAATAACCCTAAAATATCAATGACTCGGGATTGTAGTAGTATATTCTTTGTTCACATAACAGTTCAATGTGAGTATTTTGAGAGTGACACCCTTTGTGGTGATTCAGCAACCCAGGTTCCTTCCATCTTTTAGCTCTACCTTCTGCTCTGAAGATTCTCTGCAGACATTCAGCAGATGGGAAAGTCCCAGAGGGTGGAAGATCAGATAAGATTTTACGAGTTGTGCCTGGAAGATACTTACTTTATTGTTTTCCCACATTTCATTGGCCAGAACCAGTCACAAGGTCATATTCAGCTGCAAGGGAAGCTGCAAAAAGCAACCTGTGTGCTCAGAGGAAAGGGAAACAAATTTGATAATCATCTTGCCAGTTTGTTATGCCTTCAATTGGTTTTTTGTGATGATTAAATGAGGTGATTTATGTAAAGGACTTAGCCAAGTTTTTGGCATGTAGCAAGCTTCAGTAACTGTAATCTATTTTTTTTTAGTAGTTTCAACAGAATTCTCTGGAAATAGAGCTCCAGTCCATCTCAGAATGTCACATGTGCCTCTCCACTCCCCCCTAACATCGTATTTTTTTATAATTTAATCATTTCTAAAATAAAATAATTTCATTTTTTAATTTTTTAAATGAGATAATATAGTTTATTTAGAAAGTAAATTAGAGAGAGATGAGATTCACCTTCTCAAGGTAGGAGAGGGCCAAGTCTAGGAAACACAGTGACTGTGGCTCAAGGAGCCACATAGTCAGACCATGGCTTAGCAAAGTGATGGTCTAAAATAAAATAATTTTAAATATTGAAACAGATGTCTATGAAATAAGCAATGTGATTATGTTTCATGTCCCTACAGAACATATTCAAGCTTGTAACAGGCAGCATTTCATGGTTTTTGAACTATGTATACATGTATATATATATATATACATATATATATGTATATATAGTTTATATAACTGGTTTTGGTGTTCTTGGGCCTTCAAAGCCAGAAAACATATTCAAAAATAGCTTGACAGAGGAAGGATCTGGTGCCACTAGTAAACAATATTGAAGCTTGTATAAACAAGCAGCCACCCTGCCTTGGGCACAACATATAGAAATAGAAATGAAATATGAAGTGCATGTCAAGACTTATATATGGGCAAGAGGTTGATTAAAAATACTCACCTAGTCTGATAGATTATACATTCCGTTATTCTCTGATGTTTATTTGGTGATGTACATATAAAATTATTATTGCAGTGCTTCCTTGTATGTTTTTCTTTTGTTTCTGCCAGAGGGTGGGAAGAATCACAGTAAGATTTAGGTTCCTGTGGGACAAATAAAGGAGTGGCGTGTGAGAGAAAACATTCTAGGGGTGAAGTCCACATCACGTTGGTGTGTCACCCAGACAAGGGTTTTTAGTCTGGGATTCATGATGGGCCGGAATTATATGTAAGTCCTGTATACGTATATAATTCTGAGGACAGAGCCCTTCATATGCATCAGATTTTTCTTTCTGGTAAAAACAACGAAGGCAACTCCATTTTAAATGTAGCTGCAGGTCTCGCTTGGTATAAGGTGAGGAAGTGCTGCCTCAGTCTCCTTTGGAAGTCTGTGGTATTCACCTCACAGCAATCCCAAGCATCCATGGCTATGCACTAACCTTGGGCTTTCTGGACACAGCACATTGGATAAACTCCCTGCCAATAAAATTTAACTTTATCCATTAAATCCAGGGCATTTTTATGTCCTCAGGAGGATGTTGTCATAGACTTGCTCTTTAAAATCCACAATATTAAGGACTTAAGTTCACATTTATGGATCATTTTCTTAGGCTTGACTTCAATTTTCTAGAAACACACAGTGTCTAGAAGTGACTGCTCTTCTATCTAATCTTTAGTGTCAGAAGTTGGATAAAATCCTGGAACCCCACTTGAAGAAATGTTTTCCAGAAGTACCTCCTCATCCTTTCCATATGGTAGCATATACCCTCTTGTTCAGACCAGGCCCTGATGCAGGGCTAAATATATGTTCCCCACATGACTGGCATGGTGTTCTTGTATGTTGTTAGCATTTTATATAAGGTATTTACTTTGTACCTTGGAATAATGATTAGGAGGGATCTAGGAATAAATAGGAAATAGTGCTGAAAAGAAGGTGTGGAAACCCAGGCATCTAGCCACTGGATCCACTCTACAGACGGAGACAGAGAGAACCATAAAATGCCAGTTTTTAGTGTTCTATTGCTACATAACAAATTATCTCCAAGTCCAGTGGCTTAAAATTGCAATTATTTTTATTGCTCTCAATTCTGTGAGTCAGATACTTGGGGAGGGCTCATGTGTGTCCCTTATGGTATTAGCCGGGATAGTTTGACTGGGACTGGAGGATCCAAGATGGCCTCACTCCACACATCTGGGACTTTGGTACTAGCCCTTGGGCAGAACACCTTGATCCTCCTCCATGTGGCCTTCTCTCTCTCTCCAGGTGATTTCTCATTCTTTAGTACTCTAGCCCAAACTCCTACAAAGGCAAACACAGAAGCAGCAAGGGCTGTTAAGCTTAGGCCTGGAACAAATGCTACTCCCATCCCATGCCATTAGCCAAAGCAAGTCACAAATCCAGCAAGGTTCAAGGGGAGAGAACTAGATGCCACATCTGGGTGAGAGGAGCAGTATGTATACACCAGCATGGGGGGACTGTTGACTTCATCTTCCCGGTGATCTACCCTGCGTGGCGGGTTTGCATTTAGCTACCTTTGGGGAAGACTTTGCTTTCTCATTAGTGGGTTGTACTTTACGTGGGTAGCAACTTGGTACTTTTTGTGTGAGTGCTCTTCTGTTTCTCCTCAGCGCTGCCATTTTTTATACATATGCGGGCAACAAACATTTGGTTATAGTGACAAGCTCAGTCCTCAGATGCCTCAATATGGAGAACTAACTGATAAATATCTAAAACTGGAAAACATTTTTTTGTCTTTAAGATTGACATTAAAGAAAAAAATAAGAAAATGGGGGAAATACTTGCTAGCCAGAAAGTTCCATTTCTTTAACCTGATAAAACACCTCTTTTTCAATTATAGGTAAAAGACCTCTGTGTTCCAACTGGCTAAGGCATCCAGTCTTCTCTCTCTGTCTTTGCCTGTCTGTCTCTGTACTTGTTTACCAAGTGTTAATAATGAAGATTAACTCTTCATGTTGTCCCTGGCATATGCACACAACCTCAAGATAGTACCTGTGAGTCAAGAAACATCCTCAGCTGAGCCTCTCTCTTCACAGAGAACCCACCTATGTCTCCTTCCTTGGAACTCTAGTGATACGCTTCACAGCACCTTCAGTCTGGTCAGATAAAGTATGCTAACCACTTACTTACCCTGTCACAGTGGCTAAGAACTTCTGGTTTCTACTTCTTCCAGCAGACCTGTGAGGAAATAAATATCCCAGAGTAAGAGGAGACAGAGGAAACAGCCAGAAGATATGGTACTATGATTAGGGGCTCATGGAAATTTTTCTCTTTTCGTGTTGGTAATCCATACCAACTGATTTATTTACTCAGTTGAAGTTTATGAATCTTTTAAGTGAACATAGTCCACAAGTAATATACAATGATAGTCATAGCTAACTTTTACTTAGAGCTTATTGTACACAAGATATTGTTCGAGTCAGCTTATATCCATCAACTCATTCAATTTTCACAACAATCCTATAAGGTTAATATTTTTAGCTCCATTTTACAAATTATGAGCCTGAAGTGCAGAGAGCTTAAGAAGTAACTGATAGGAGAAGAACTAGGATTGAATTTAGGGCTACTCTCAGAACTAAACTATTTAAGTCTATTCTAGTTCATCTCTTTTCAGTACAGTACACATTCATTGGGCATCTACTATTGGCAGAAGATAAATAAGATAGGTCCTTTTTTTCCCCCAAGGCACTCCTATTTTATCAAGGTATAACTGACCATAATACAGTATGCTAAGTGATATCCAGTAAGATGAATCAAGTGTTATGACACCACTGAGGAGAAATAATTTAATTCTGTTGTCATGGGGCTCTGACAGATCAGTAGAAGTTTTCTAAACAGAGGAAGAATAGAGACAAGAAGGACTGTCAGGGAGCAACATTAATCAAGTTATGTATATTAAAATGACATGGTTGTGAAAGACTATGAGTTATATGCTAGCAACTGGTGGGATACGATGACGGAAGTTGATTTGGCCCATTTATCAGGGGTCTTGAAAGGTATGGGCAAAAGGTCTGAATTTACTCCTGAAAACTGGGAGCTCTCCGAGGTTTTCCAATAGAGGGATAAAATGATTATGTCAGCACTACAGGAAGACATCGCTGGAAGCTGAACCAACATGTACTTTGATTGTTGATATCAAAATCACTCAGAAAATAAATAAAATCATAGAGTTGTCCATACTGTTGTAAACTTGCAACTCAGAGTGTCACCTTTGACCTACAGTCTTTACATATAGGGGAGGGTGAGATCCTAATGGCCTTCATTTGTTTTTCTTTTTTTTTGCCAGCCTATACTAGCTCATAGCATCATTTCCCATCAATAACCTGGCCTCTACTTGGATTCTACGAGAGCTAAAGAATAGACTTGAAAGTATAGCTCATGTTACCTGTAGTCAGGTTCCAGAGTTGAAAGCTCAGAGTACAAAGATTTTGAGTCTTACCATACTTATTTTTATGCAAAGTTACTGTTTCTGTATGGACAGAATCTTTACCCAAACTCACAGCTTATCACACTGAGTCTAAAAACATCAAATAGGCAATACTTGAGGTTATAGTAAAAGCCACCAATATTTATATGTTTCTAGTTACGATTTTTTAAACAAAACAAAAAATTGCATCCTGTCATTGTCCAAGATACTCCAAAGCCCAGAAATTCTGCTATTTCTTCCTGCACCACAGGCTTTGTCAGCATTGCCCCTTTTAATACCTATGAATGTTTGACAAAATAAGTTATAATGATTCCTTTCCCAGTCAACTAGTTAGCTTTGGAAGAGGTGGGAGGCTTTTCTATCATTTGTTGTTTAAAAGGTTTACTTGCCAAATGACTTTGAAAATTTTAGATGTCTAAGAACAACCATATCAAAAAATCAAACTACCTGCTTTTCATAGCTTTGGTTAAACACGAAACTTCAGGCTAATAATGTGTGTGTGTATGTGTGTGTGTGTGTGTGTGTGTGTTGCACTTTACTGTTAAGTTTCTACACATAAGAGTAGGGTTGCACTTGTGTGTTCTGTAACAATCCTGATTTTTTTTGGCTGTGGTATTCAAAAGGGTTTCTGTACATACAGCAAGATGTATGTGTGCTTGTGTGTTGTGCACCACAGGCTTTTGTCAGCATTGCCCTTTTAATGCCTGTGAATGTTTGGCAAAATAAGTTATACTGATTCCTTTCTCAGTCAGCTAGTTAGCTTCCGAAGAGGTGGGAGTATTTATCCTTGAGCTGTTAGTTCTCAGAAATCCCCAAAGATCAGTGCCCCTTTTTAACATATGTTAACTTTTAATCTCAGATGTCAAGAAGAGGAGCTAGCAGACTGGCTGCGATGGCTCACGCCTATAATCCCAGAGTTTTGGGAGGCTGAGATGAGAGAATTGCCTGAGCCCACAGGTTCAAGATCAACCTGGGCAACTTGGCAAGACTTCATCTCTACAATAAATCAAAAAAATTAACTGGATATGGTGGCGCATGCCTGTAGTTCCAACTACTTGGAAGGCTAAGGCAGAAAGTTCACCTGAGCCTAGCAGGTCAAGGCTGTGGTGGCCGTGAGCGTGCCACTGCACTCCAGCCTGGGTGACAGAGTGAGTCTCCAACTCAAAAAAAAAGAAAAGGAGCTAGCAGCATGGATGACCCTGCCTAACACCTAGTATAAGCACCAAGTCCTAAGCACCTTTGCATTTTTAATTGTGCCCCACATCTTTAAAATAAAAAAATAGCCCGGCGTGGTGGCTCAAGCCTATAACCCTAGCACTTTGGGAGGCTGAGGTGCGAGGATTGCCTGAGTCCAGGAGTTCGAGACCAGCCTGGGCAACTTGGTGAGACCTCATCTCTTCAATATTGATTAAAAAAAAAATTAGTCAGGCATGGTAGTGCATGCCTGTAGTTCTGGCTACTTGGAAGGCTGAGGTGGGAGGATCGCCTGAACCCAGCAAGTCTACGCTGGGATGGCCGTGAGCATGCCACTGCACTCCAGCCTGGGTGACAGAGTAAGACTCTGACTCAAAATAAAATAAAATAAATAATATAAAATAGTAATTACTTTCAGTGTAATTAGCTTGATTTGAGTTGATATGGGCCTACCAAACTGCCATGATCAGCTTTTACCAAAATGATGATGGCATTGGAATCCATTGCACAATTGTTGGCCTTTGTGCACAAAAAGTATATCAGTTAATAAAATACAGTTGACTTGGCAACTAACAGTTGCATTTTATTTCTTTGATATTTAAAAGTTTTTGCTATGCAAAATTATTAATAATAGTTATAATAAGGCATGCCTGGATGCTTTACTGTGTTGAAATAGTTCTTGGTACTGTTGCCTGCTCAGGAAGCTAATCTTGTCCTGTGGTCGTAACTTTTGCTGTCTGTTCATTTTTATTTTTCTTTGCCTTTCCTTCCATTAGTTTTTTGCATATACTCTTTTATTCCTTTCTTTGTTAGGTCCAGAAGCAAGCTAGATTTACCTGTGTGCTGAGCTGGACTGCTTCTGCCAATAGGAATTTTTTTCTTTTTGTAGTGGCAAGTGCTATGTAAGATACTCTTCATTAATGTAATAAAATAGGTTGTGGATCTGAAGGCATTTATTTCCCCCAGTAAATCTCAGATAAACCAATAATTGTTTGAATTGTGAAACTCCTTCAGTGTTTCTCAAATGAAGGTGGAGTTTGTTGTATTTTAATCTATTCATCTTTGTCAGCAAAGAGAACAGGAAATAGAATCTTCTGGAGATATGGAAAATCACAGCACCCCATGGATTACCCAGGCCATCTATATATGCCCTCAGTGACTAAATGTAATTGGTTCCTTTTGAGAGACTTTTAATAAAACTCCCCAAACTACTTTCCAAATTGTTGATCCCTCTGCCAAAATGTTGATATCAACAGGACATAGAACTTCCAACTGTCCTTAAAAAACCTCTCTGCAGCTCCAGCCTCTGAACTTGGCTTCTTAACTCTTACAATAAATGAGCCCTGCTAAGGCTTGCCTACTCCCAGCATAAAGGTGCTAGGCTTCCAGCTTCTCCTGGCCCACACATCCAATGCTCACTGTCCATTCTGAGCAAGAATGAACAGTGTGTGAGCTGTACTTAATAGCTTTAGGTCTTCATTCCTAAGGCATTAACTAAGCCAGCCCCATATTCGTTGGAACCCTGATGCATTTATGTGTTGAGAAAATGCTCAGTCTCTTTTCTCACATAAGCCTTTCTGTTCTGCATTTTTTTTTTGGTTTTTTTGTGTGTTTTTTTTTGTTTGTTTGTTTTTTTTGAGTTGGAATCTCACTCTGTTGCCCAGACTGGAGTGCAGTGGCCGCTCCCGGCCACCGCAGCCTCGACCTGCTGGGCTCCGGCGATCCTTCCGCCTCAGCCTTCCAAGTAGCCGGGCATGCGCTACCACGCCCGGCTGATTTTTTGATTTATTGTAGAGATGAGGTCTCGCTGCCCAGGCGGGTCTCGAATCTGTTTTGCATTGTAATCCCCAGGCCTCTGCTGTGGATTTATTGTCTCAGAGCTACTTTGCAGTTATAGACTAGGGGCTCTTCATCATGACCTAATTTCCCTCCCATAAAAATCACAGCACATAATAAAGAGTATGCCACACACATCACAGGGAGACTCCTAATCCTTTTAAATTACAGGCATATGTGACAGATGGGATTGAAAAAGGTGTAAAAATGTGTATGTGACATGGCTAAGAACAAATTCCACAAGTGTCAGTGCTCTACAATGTTCAGATGAGCCAGAGGAGGGCCAGGAAAATTTAAATTTTATAGACAGTGCAAGGGAGTAAGAACAGCAGATTCTATCATTGCTGTAAGCAGTTAAGATCAATGTTTTGCAAAGAACAGTAATTAAATTTACGCTTATAAATTAAATCCTTGTGTCCCGACTGCAAATAATTCATTGTGGAATCTCCAGTTATTTCCTTTCTTATCTGAGTATGTCTCCTTTTTTATTGAATACAGTAATGTCTTTTGATCGCTGAATGCCAAATTGTGTTAGGCACTTCAGTCCTCATCATGGTCCTGGGACTTTTTGCAGATGAGCTCTCTGAAGGTCAAAGAGTTATATGATTTGTTCAAGGTCACAGAGCTAGTAAGTGACTAAAATCAGATCTGCCAGACTCTAAGACTTGTGATCTTCCCATTTTGTTCTCTGTCTCTCAAATTAATAATAGGTATAAAGACCACAAGTGATTAAGACCTAGACAGTCAAGCTGTCCAGTTGTATTCCAGTTGCATTCCTTATCTATGTGATCTCGGACAAATCAGTAACTCTCAGTGAGTCTTAGTTTCCTCATCTTCAAGATGGCAAGAATAATAGTACCCCCTGTATAGGGTTATTATGAGTGAAATAATCTATGTAAGTAACTCAACTGGTAATGAATTCTGGTTATTTTTATTATCGTTTATACCACCACCATCTCCTGCCTGCTTTTTGCTAGATACCACAGTAAGCATTTTGTGTGCATTATCTTTTCAGTGGGCATTATGTTTTCTGCAAGGCAGGTATTAGATTCCCATTTACACACAGGAAACAAAGAGGTTAATTATCTTGCCTGAGATCCCATAACTAGTAGCTAACAAAGTCAGGATTTGAATCCACATCTGACACATCTTCACATAGCCAGTAGGTGGCAAAGCCAGAAATTGAATCCATGTCTCCAAAGCCTGTTTGCTTTGTACCCATATGATGACCTTAAGTTCTTTTTCTATATTTGACAAGGTGTTATGGTGGCGACGTCAATGTCAGTAATGGTATAACCAGAACTCAGCCTGTGTCTGTCTGACTGCAGAGGCCAAACTGCCCTTGACCACTGTTCCTCACTGCTTAAGGGGAAACAATAGCTTGGTATTTATGGGCCTGCTAATACCACTTATAGAAAGCTTGAAATTGGGGATACTTGGAAAGGTTACCTAGAGTTACATTTTTATTTTACAATTTTATTCCCCAGTAGCTTCCAGAAGGCTTACAGTCTTTCTAACTTTTATCTCTGAGACATTCCTAAGTCAGAATTAGTTTGTAACTTTGGACAGTATTAACATGGCATTTGGGGCACAGAATAAATCTCCCCTTTTTGTGTTAATTTGGAAAGTCTCTGTGAAATGAGTAGATTGCTCCAGCCACATGGCAGAGCTCCGTAAATCCATGACTCGTAGGCTAGATGAGCGCATGCCTCCTGTGTTCAGCAGGGTCATTGGGACAGTGATTCTTCTTGACAGACTGAAAAAACTTCATTTGATTCTCTTGAAATCTTCTCTTCCAACCAAATGAAACAGGATTGGAATAACCAACAAAACTGAATAATTCAGATTCTCGTCAGAATT
Source organism: Carlito syrichta (assembly GCF_000164805.1). NCBI lineage: Eukaryota > Metazoa > Chordata > Mammalia > Primates > Tarsiidae > Carlito > Carlito syrichta. The sequence continues at coordinate 143,522 of NW_007091187.1, forward strand.
CCAACTTGGGCCTTTAGCACTGAGGCAACCTCTTGGCTGACTGGAAGGAGGACAGGCAATCAGTAGCCTTTAAATAGCTTGACTGTGTTCAAGATTCAGTGTTAAATAAACAACAGTAACTTGGAAAATGATTTCCCAGAGTTCTTAATGAAAGACCCTCTTGCGCCTTGGAGAAGCATGCATCATGGTCATGATGAGAACCCACATCTGGCACTTGACATTTGCAATGTGATCACTTGCATGTTACTACGTTGATCCTGGGAGCAGCCCTATCAGAGTTCTTCAGAAGCCTGGACCCACCTCACAGTGGGACCCAGAGAACTAGCCTTTGGGACTGTCCCCCTTGCCCATGGCAAAAGTTTCTTCCTAGATCTGATATTATGCTTGAATAACTTTTCTTTTAGAGGAAACAGCTGAGGAGCAGAGTAACATCCTCCTGTCTGTGTTCCCATGTCTCTTCCTGCTCTGTTGTATATATTGTTTTGGAGTCAATTTTTCATGCATCTGTCTAAATCCATGGCCCTTCCTAATACATGACTCTTCTTTGCTTTTCTAGCATTTATGACAGTTCTTAGGAAAGAGTAATGCTCTCATTTTTGTTGACAGTTAAAATTGAAGTATATACATTATCTTTGCTCCCATTGGAGTTGGGTAAGGACCTCATTCTCAGTAACTCATTAGAAAAAGAGGCAAAATTTGGAGGCAGAGGTAAAGGGGATAAAGAAGAATATGAGAAGCAGGCCCATCACCAACTCTGAATTTTTGTCAAATGTTCTGAGCTAGGGATTGCTGAAGGTGCTGTCTTTAAGGCCAAAGGCAGAAGGTGCTAGGAGACACCATTATTTGTTCAAATCCATCCTTGTGGTTTGGGGCACTGGCTTTTGTAGTGAAGATTGGCTGGAGAAGACAAGCTGAATGAATAACTGCTACAGCCTGGGACTTCCCTCCTCCTAGGCCCTCTCCTGCTAAGCTGTGTGGCAGGGCAGGAGATCTCTCATTGTGAGGTGGTCATCCAACTTGCTATGCTAGATTTGACCCCAGTTTAGTGATGAGTCATGGAAAGCACCTAGCACAGTGCCTGGTCTGCTTGCAAACATTCATAGCTAGGAGCCGCTTTTTCAGTGTCCGTGACAATAGTACCCAGTGTGATTGTCACCTAGGAACGCCCAAGTAAAGGGGGGAGAAAGCTTCTTAGAGGTTGCAGTCCTTGAGCTCCACAACAATCCTAACCCTTCTCTTTCTTTTATAGAGACTCAGAAAGAGACTAGAGATGTGTGTAGCCCTCGAAAATTTGTTTTCATAGGTTCTAACTGCTCCCAAGCAGGAGGTTTTTGTTGTTTTTACTTTAAGTCTCCTTCTCTTCTTACCCCCTTGCCCCATTTGAACTCAGCTATGTGTAGTGATTCAGTTTATCTTGTTGAAAATTTTCAGTCCCTTAGGGAAAATATGATAATACTGTTTTCAGACAGCTGTGTTTAAGAGCTAGACTGACTTAACCAGCTGGCTGGCATCATTGGAGCCCAAGGACCTGCCAACCCATGGAGAGCAGCTGTTTGGGCTGAAATTTTTAGGATTCTTTGACTTTTCTTCCTAAATATCAGCTTTGAGTTCTGCTTTTAAATGCACACCCACAGTAGAGAAGACCATGAGAAAGATTCTGATGTGTCTAGGGCCACCCATAGGTGAATGGTACCTTAGACATATCAGAGACTGTTAGGAAAGAGAAAATTTAGAAGGAGACCAACTTCTTAGAGTAAGAGAGGATCATGAATGGCTTCATAAATTTTGATTTCCTCTCTATATAGTGGGGGGGGGGAGGGTTGCAGCCACTAAGAAACACGGAGTTTTTTTTAATGAATGAAGATATGCTGCAATATAGCATTAGATGAAATGTATATGAACAAAACCACATAAAGAATTTAATTTCAGTTATGGGAAAGTGTGTTTTAACATTAAATGAGGTAATTCTTGTAAAGCATTTAATCAAGTACCTGGTGTGTCAAGACTCAGTAAATCATGGCTACTGGACTGTAGAACTCTCTAATTGCAGTGAATGCGATTGCTGTCTTCATTGTTATACCCAGAGGGCCTAGTATAAAATAGATGCTCAAAAAGTGTTTGTTGATTGGATGAGTAAATGTCATTGTTATTGTATGCATTTAAAAAGGAATTTGGAAGAAAACCTGTCTTCTTATCTGAAATAGTATCTATAATCATGGCAACTGTGCCTCAGTTCGTCCTTCGGAAATGTTGAGGACATTGTGTGTTGTTCAGGGTTGTTAAGACCGGAGTGAGCCCTATATCGAGCACAGTGTGGTGGCTATTTCTTAGGGAGCCCGTGGTAATGGGGCTGTGTCAGCAAGGTAAGCACCATGTGTTTGCTATTATGAGTGTCTGCCATACTTTTATCTATAGAAAAGATGATGAGAGTTGTCATGATTTTTGTCTATGATTTTCTTCTCATTTTTAATCATAGACTTTAAAAAATAATAATAATAAAAGATCTTCCCTCCAAAAAAATAGCTCATCAGCAAATAAAACCTAAATACTAACAGTGGTGATTGCTACAGAGTAGAATTGGGAGAGTTTTTTTTTTGTTGTTATTTTTTCTTCTTTAGACATCTCTGTATTTTCCAAATTATCCATAGTACATATATATGTGAATTTTATCCTCAAGGGAGAAAAAAAAACACTTTTAAACAAGAAAAAGAAAGCTCAGAGTCACAGATAACACAAGCCTCTCAACTGCAAAGAAAGCTGCAGCTGAGGACAATTGAAGGGAATTGGGAGGTGGTGCCCTGCCTGGGGGTCGGTTTTGGAATATTACTTAAATACACAGTTCACGTTTTGTGAAGGAGTTGTTAAGAACTAGAACCGATGAAGAAAGACATTGTGTTTTGGACAAAGGTGGTCAAAAGACTCTCAGTACTATTGACAGTGTCTATACTGAGCACAGCAGCTCCATTTCCCTTCATGGGAACAATGAAAAGACCAGGGAAATCAGAGCAGAAGAGGTTAGGAAGGGAAGGGAGTGGGTAGCAGACTCTTGGATAAGCTTCTGAGGAGAATGTTTAGTGCCAGTTCCTAGAAATGTTTAAATGAAGTCTTGCACAAATGCCAGTGGTCTCCTCAGATCTTTCCTTGCTGATTCCAAGACACTGCCAAACTTTCTGTTGTGTGGGTTCAGGCCTGCACTTTCCTCCTGATGCGCAGATGTGTGTAACCTGGTTGTGGTGCTTTGTTTGCAGATATTTAACACTGTGCCTGATATGCCCCTCACCAATGTGCAGCTACACCTGTCCCGGAAGAAGAGCAGTGACTCCAAGCCCCCGTCCTGCAGCGAGAGGCCCCTGACGCTCTTCCACACTGTGCAGTCAACAGAGAAACGTGAGTCCCAGCTGCTCGGGGCCAGCGTGGCGGTCAGGAACATCCTGTGCCACCTGCCGCTGCACAGGGTGGACCTCTCTGTGTGCCGCAGGCCTTTTGTGTCCTTGAAGACTGTCTCATTGTGCCCTCCCAGGTGCCTTTGCCAAGTTACCCTGAGAGGACAGGATGTTGCTGACAATGAAAGGCCAGGGCTGAGCTGGGGATTCTCTTTCCAGATCTCCTGGGCCAACAGCTGAGCCTATTCCTCCTGCCACACAAGAGGCAAGGGCGGGCATCCTTCTTCAGCCCTCCTTTGTTAGCAACTCCCATGGAACCAGTGTCCTCTCCTTTCTCGGTTGTAATGACATGCATATGAATGTGAGGCACATGCCCCACTGGACTGAGACTTGAGGGCGGGACCTTGTTCTGTTCCACATTTCACTCCACCTCTCACTGTGCTGGCATGGAGTAGACACCTAAAAATATTTGAAGTTAATTAATGAATTAATTAGGGAACAGAACCCTCCTTGTTCCAAATAGCAGAGTGTTTATCGCCTCAATTATATCACATCTGTTTTTCATCTCAGATTTTCTGAGTTATCTGCAGTGATCGGGTATTGGGCCCTAAAATACATAGTCTTATTTCAGCTATCTTAATAAGAGAGCTGTGTAGTGTAGCGTAGGAGTTGAGGCCTCAAGCTGTGCCAGTGGTCAGTCTAGCATGCGTTCTCATGCCAGCGCCACCACATGGGCAAGCCTTTCACCTCTCTCAGCCTCAGTTTGCTTATCTGCCAAACAGGCATATTAGTGCCCACCTCATAGGGAAGTTGTAAGGATTAAATGACATGATGCATTTCACATTGGGTGCAAGGCCTGGAATGTGGCAAGGGCCAAGAACTGAGAGCTGCTACCCCCACTCTTAGTTATTGTCTAATCACATGCAGATACCAAAACTGACTCATTCACGCAGCCAATGTTTACATGACTCTTGCTGGTTACTGGGAATGAAAACGTTGGACTTTGGCTTTGAGGAGCTCAAAACTGAGTAAGGGAAGTAGACAGGTGAATGCAAGATAGTAAGTCCACACACATCAAGGGAGGTCATAGAATGTAATGGTTAAAGCACTCCTGCACCAGGTTGTCAGGGTATGAATTCTACCTCTGTGGCTCACCAGCTATGTGTGACTTGAGAATTAGCTAACACCTCAGGGTCCCAACCTCCTCTTCTGGAAAACAGGAATGATGCTTTCCACTTTCTAGGGCTGTTGTGAGGAATAAAGCACTTTAGATGGTGCCAAATGCAGAGTAGATGCTCGGTAAATTCTGGGTGGTGGGGTCATCATCATCGTCGTTGCTGTCATTATTACGTATCTCCTTGTACAACAGTACAGGCACAGGGCAGGATAGTAACCTACTATGCCTTGAAAAGGAGAGGTTCCATATCTGCTTGGCATCCTTTTCTTTCTTTGTCACAAAAAGATGATCTTTTTAATCCCCTGTATTTCTAAAGTCATGGCCTTTCTTATAAAAATTCCTGAAAACAAATCTTCCTGTCCCTAAAATATCTCTATATACTTAACGATATCATAGAGTCCCATAATACAGCAGTACCTTGGTATATTTAATACCATTTAGGTTGTTTCAAATATTTTGCTTTTATAAGTAAAGCTACTGCTAGCATCTTTGTGGCTAAATTTGTGCCTATTCATAATCATTTCTTCAAGATAAATTTCTAGAAGAATTTCACAGTCAACAGATATATACAATTTCAGGGCACAGACTCCATTCAGGAAAGTATTGGCTTTCCTCCTAACAATAACCTGTTTCCCTCAGATATCTGGCTGGGGTCATTTTCACTGTGGTCTGCATATGACTGGGTTACCTCCAAGTGTACCAGGGAACACTTGGAACAGGACTGGCCTCACTTACACCTGCTGAATGAATAAGGCACTGCTGTGGGATAATGTGCATCTCAGGTTTTCAGGAGAGCTGTGGTCACCTGATCATGCTGTACTAACCGGTGTACAGCATGATCAGGGGTGGCCCAATGGTACTGGTAAATCCCTAAGGTTAAAATAGCGCTGGGTTTGTGGTTAGACTGAGGCAGAAGCAGCTTTAGAATAGGCCTTAAAGCGTACTCTGGGAGCTCCTGAGAACAAAGAGATCAGGAGAAAATCAACTAGACCTTTGCCCGGGACTATGTTATCACATGAGGCAGAGGGTAAAAGTCAAAGGTGTGTGAAAGCAGACCAGCCTAAGCTGCAGAACAAGCTGTGTGTCCCTGTCCACAGATGGCAGATGCAAACTGGGAAGATAGTAAACACAAGAGCTTTCCTCTTAACTGTCAGGAACACTCTGGAACAGGAATGGAGCATGTGGATATGCTCAGATATGTGTAGGGGACCTCACTTCCCTCCTTTCTCAGATAATCAACATTTTATTGAAAAGTCTATGTGTGTGTGTGTATTTAATTGAAAAGTTTGTGTGTGTGTGTGTGTGTGTGTGTGTCTATTAGTTGTTTTAGAAATCCCTTTTTTTCTTGGAAACTAGCATACTCTCCAAGCTGGCATGGAAAGCACCACAGCAGGGGTGGGAGAATGGATGCTGCTGTGAGGAAGACTGGCCAGGATCTGGAAGGTTCTGCTGGGACTGTCTTCTCCCAGGTTGTCACCCAGCCACCCATCGTGTTAGAAGAGCAGGTGACAGTGACTGTGAAGTTTTCACACACTGTACTCCTCCATTTGGTCTGTGGGCAAAGGCAGAAGTTTCTCAAAGCACTGTCCTGAGTTTACTTTTTGGAGGTGAAGTACAGATAATGATTAAGTAGGTAATTTGTGGGAAAAAGTTCATTTAATGACATTCTTCAGTTTGAGTCTTTCTTACACACCTAGCTTGGGGCTTCCCTGACTTCAATCATGCGCCTTAACTTTCATCCACAGTTTAGGGCACAGTCATATAGCTCATGCACTATGTGTGTAATACACTTCTTTAAGTTGATCTTAACGCAACTCACTTCTTTACCTGTCCTCATCCTGACACAAAACTTCTAAAAACCTGAATTTGATGGTCTTACCGTATTATGCTCTCATATATATTAAAGCTATGTAACCATTAAGATAAAAAAACGTTCACCACATCCCACCTTAAAATAATGTATGCCACGCACCTGTCGAGTGTGTATTGCAGTTTGGAATCTGCACTCTTGGCTTTTAATTGGAACCAACTTCTATCTTTCCTCTTAATTCAAGTATACGATCTGAAGTTCCTCCTGTCTGCTCAATCCACAGTGGGCTCGGATATTATCAGCTGGCTATTTAGAGCTCTGTGGGCACTCATGACTCATCTGTCGGTCTCATGCTGTGCACTTTCAGCTCACAGCGACACCTGTCCAGATTTCACGTGGCCTTACGTTTCTTCAGGTTCTTGCCCCGGAGCCGATACCCCGTTAGTGGGCTGTGTTGTGAGGGTCCACACACGCACCTAGGCACATGTACATTACGCCTCCTTCCCCTCTACCTTCAAATTGGCCCTGTGGTCATTTTCAGAACCTCCTTTCCTCTGACAGGCCTGTCTGCCTGATCTCTTTGGAGTCCAGTTATTTTCTTTTTCTCCTCGTTAATGTACATATAGTTTGTTATTTTCTCTGCAGTCCATTGGTTAGTCCTCTTTTCAGTTCCCTGTTGAAATGCTTAATGAGGCTGAAGCTTCCAGAGGAGCTCCCCTGGGGAATTCCCTTTGAGAGATTCCAGTTGCTTATTGGCAGTGTATATTTTTTTGCCCACCTCTCTGCAGTGCCCCCATTCTGTGCCAAAGTTGGAGCCCATTCTTTTCTCTTGGAGGGGAATCCTGTCACTTGTCTTCTGCCTAGAGAGGAAGACTCTCAGGGTCCACTTGGGAGCCCCGCAGACTCAGCCCTCGGTCTTTGCACCTGCACTTGAGGCTCATGCACATAGCTGGCATAGAGGTCATACTCATAGATATGTGTTTTATTTTCCAGAAGAAGTTTTTCCTTCTGTGTGGGTAGACCAGTATTATGTCCAGGTGCCTGCATGTGAGTCTCCCACTTTAATCTGTGGTTATTAGTGAAATCTCCTCTGGGTGGCCTTTTTCTTTTCCTGAAAGTAAATCTATCTTTACCATGGCAGTGATCTCTTCCTAGAATGGTTTCTCATGCTCTATGCTGGGCAGGTGCCCAGGTCAGTTACAAGGCAGCACTTGGCCCCTCATAGCATGGGCAAGGTGTGACAGAGAGGACTGGGAATGAAACGGGAATGGCCTCTAAGATTAAAACTATGTGAACTGAGAGCAGTGCAGGATTTGGAAAACAACAAAGCAGCAAACACAGACCATCAGTAAGCCACTGAGTATTTTAGCGAGGAGGGGACTAGATATCAAATGTGTCTGTAGCTAGTCAAGGAGTGCTTTCTGAAAGGGGATTATTGAGAAAGACACTAAAGCAAGGGAAGGGCTCAGTCTGGCCCGCAGGATGAGGAGGATGGGCTGGGATGCTGAGCAAGGGAGCATCTTTCTCTGAGTAGCTCTTGTCTCTAGAACTGAGAAGAGGACTGCAGAAAGATAGTTTTTCAAGTAGAACTACAGAAACGGGTTTTCTGTTTGTCCATGTTTAGTATCTATGACTCTATAACTTAACAAGTAGTTTCTTATGTGGACACTGTGCACAGCAGCATCTCATGTAACCTTTAAAATTACGTGACACAGGTACTGCCCCTATTTTAGAGTTAGAAGAAAATAAAATTTATTTTAAATAATGTACATGCAGGATCACACAGCAACAAAGTAGACTTGAACTCAGTCATTCTACCTCAAAGCAACACTGCTAACCAATCGTTACTCTGCTTTCCAGTTTCAACTTGGGGTAGCTCCAAAGGTTTGGAGCAGACTGGCATGGTGGGTGAAAGTGGGGCTCTGCAGTCAAATTCTGTTAGGGTTGGCTATTAGGACCTCTTTTGCAAACCCATCCTTATTTCCAAGGGAAAATGTTTCCAGTGCCATTTATGAACTGGAGTTTAAACTTTTGTGAAGCTGTGGTCTGCCTGTGAAGGGCTGAAGGGCTGGGGTGGAAGGATAAATGAATTCATTTGGTGAAGAACTTGGAGGCCAAAGTGAATTTAAACCTCATCTAATAACAATAATAAAAATAACAGTAATTGGCTGGGTACAGTGGCTCACGCCTGTAATCCCAGCACTTTGGGAGGCTGAGGTGAGAGGATTGCCTGAGCCTGCTGGTTTGAGATCAGCCGGGGCAACTTGGAGAGACCTCATCTCTACAATAAATCAAAAATTAGCCAGGCATAGCGGTGCATGCCTGTAGTTCCAGCTACTTGGAAGGCTGAGGCAGAAGAATCGCCTGAGCCCAGCAGGTTAAGGCTAAGGTAGCCATGCCACTGCACTCCAGCCTGCCACTGCACTCCAGCCTGGGCAACAGAGTGAGACTCTGACTCAATAAATAAATAAATAAATAAATAAATAAATAAATAAATAAAATTATAGTAATTACAGCCTGCTAAGCTCATTGTTATCTCATGTCAGTCTCACAATTGTTGATGATTCTGTGAGGTCACTTCCCATCTGCATTTTATAGACAGGTAAACTGAGGCTAGAGAGGTTAAGCAGTCACATGGCTAGCAAATGGCAGAGGAAGGATTTGTCCCCAGGTAGTCTTCCTTCCCTATGCCATGTTATCTCCAAAGGGTGTCTTTGTGGAGTTTGAGCTGCTGAAGTGGAAACCTTGCTAGACTGAGTGACACAAGCAGTGAAAGCCATCTGTTCTGACATCCATGGCCGTCATGGGGGCAGTTGAACCATATTGAGTGGGCTCCTCAGTATACATCCTGGCAGTCTGCAGCCTGCTTGACAGCCTTTCCTCCCAATCGAGTGCAGACAGTGGATGTGTTCCGTGGTAACTTTTAGACACTGGGCCACAGCACTCATCTAATTTGCAGTCACCTCTAAACAGATGGACTGAGAGTTTTCAACTTGCTGCCAGATGAGTGGAGGCAAAGGAGATTACTGTTTAATCTCCAAGTTTCCACACAGATGCATCATCCAGAGAAACTGTACTGGTATATTCAGGTGAAAGGTATTGACACACAAGCTGTACTTTTTCTAGATGACTGTAGAAAGTGGAGCCAGAGGGATTGGAGGGAACCAGCCACAAGGTCTTGTGCTTTGCAGATTTCTTCCAAGAGGTCATAAAGTGACATTTATGACTTATTTTGTCCCAAATTTTTATATTTATACCAAAATGTTGACATGAGTTTCTTGGAACAGTGGTTCTTAGACTTGTGTGTGCATTAGAATCTTGTAGACAGCTTGTTAAAAATGCAAATACCTGATCTCCTCCCCAGGACATTCTGAGTCAGGAGATCTTGGCTAGAGCTCAGGTATCTATATTTTTAAAGCACCCTAGTGATGCCAGTACTAACTCCATTTAGAGAATCACTGACTTAGGAAGGTGGGGACAGTCAGGGTTGCTTGTCTTCTGTCATTGCCAGAACATCTCTCTGACTCCCACTGGGTTTGAAGCAGCCTGGCATGGTGGGTGAAAGTGGGGACTCTGCAGTCAAATTGGGTTGTTTTAGTGCCATCCCTGTCACCTACTGCTCTGAGACCTGGAGTGCGTTACTCTCCTTTTCTGAGCCTCTGTTTTCTCATCTGTAAATCGACCACTAATATTACCTTCCTTGGAGGTAAGGCAGTGCATGTAAAGTACTTGATGCTGGGCCTAGTAAGCACCTAATGAACGTTGGCTACAGTTATGATGAGTATCATCAGGCTGTAGTTTTACTTTACAACAGACTAAGGAAATATGCCCCCCTTTGGAGCCTGCAGATTCCAAAAAAGAGGCCCATGCATGAGGGAAAGACAGAGTAGCCCTGGTCCTTGAGAGAGCCTGGTTGATGCTTGAGTGCAGAAACAGCAGCAACTGAGGACATGCTGTACAGTGTTGAGGAGCAGGAATTGGTTCTTGGACTTTGTTTTACATGGATCATGTTAACTAGCTGCTGGGATTATAGCTCTGATTAATTTTTTTTAGTTTAGTTAATTCATCCTGGACCATCTCCCAGACAGGCCCAGTGACAGGTTGTGAATTCAGCTTATACATTTCTCATGTGTGTCTTCCATGTTGAAAAATAACTGAGAATTCATACTTGTCAAAGTCTGATGTCATGGCTTTCTCTGAGCAGTCAGTGTTGGAGCTTGTGCTCTTTCTCTGGTTGCTTGTGCAGATCTTGGGCTCTCTGGACACACCTGTTTGCTTTGGCAGACAGTATGCTTATCCACATGGATCCCTATTGTCATACGGGCTGCTGAAAGTGTAATGTGGCTCTCTGCTTAATTATATGCAGTTATGATGTGTGGCTTAAAACCACACTGATGATATGGCCACTAAAAAATTAGCTGGGCAAAGCCAATGGCAGGAAAAAAGTTCAAGATAGATTGTTACATGCAAAAAACAAAAGCATATTATAGGCTTCTACCTTGACCATTATCACTAGTGAACACAGCAGATAATGGAACATTAAGTATGATGTGATCCTATTTTGTTAAAAGATAAAAGTAGATGTATGTGTGTGTGTGTATGTGTCTAAGTATAACAGAACAGCTGAGCATTTACACACCAAAATGAGTACAGCTGGAGAGCGGTGCCTCCACGCTATCTGTGTGTATGTGTGCGCGCTTTTCTAGGCTTTTTACATTGGAGAGGAAAACAGACTTCTTGTATATTGACTTATTTTCAAGTTATTAGAAATGAAACTCTCTGATGGTACATTCCGCTTACTATCTCAAAGCCATTTTGCAATGAGTCATGGTATTAAAAAAAGTAAATGTATAGTTTCCTTCTTTCTGGGGAGCAGAATAAGCTGCCTGTGTGTGGGCCCCCTCAGACTCCAGGCAGTTGTAGGTTGACGGGAAAGCTCCTCTTCCCACATGTCAGTTCTCAGGTAGAAGAGAGGACAGCATTGTGAGCAACAGGGTGTCCGTTTAACTCTGATCATTCATCTCCCTCCCCAGCCATTAATTAGAGGTGTGTTCCCACCTTTGAAGATGTGTTCTGTCAGGGCCAGCCCTCCTCACTGTGCCTGCGTGTTTCGCAGCTGCAAATCAGTTCAGTCCTGGGCCAGCCACAGTGGCTTCCCAAACTTTCCCATGAAATCCAGTTTTATTGGCATTTTCCCCTTTGCTAAGAAAAGGGTTACTATAGGTGCCATCGGGAAAAAAATATGTCAGTCCACATAGGACTAGAATCAGAGGTGGTTTTGCCGAAGACGGTCTGCCAAAATTTTTAATACTGTGTACCGTGTACTCGTCATAACGGATTGACCATGGTCTTCACTCATCAACTCACTGTTTATGCATCGTTGCCCAAACTACCTTTTGAGATTATTTTTTAAAACATTGCCCAAGCTGTTTTCATATGCCCAAATTACCCAGACTGCATTTAAAGATTATTTTTATTGTAGGCACCAAGACTGGGCCAGCACGAAATAAGACCACCACAGATTTAAGTGTGGCTTGGCATGCCACTGTTATCAGGAGCAAGAGCTTCAGGGGAGAAAAATTGCCTCAGAAAGCCTGATTCCAAGCTTCTTGTGTCCTTGGGTGTTTCCCGGAAATGGCAAACTCAGAAATTGCCATGCACTCATCATTTTTTATTGCAAAATTCATTAAGCTGCCGTGCTATTATCATCCTATCTTGTCAAGATGATACATTGCAGACTTCATTGCAAAACTTTAACAAGAAGGAGAAAGCACACCTTTCTCCTGACCACAGCACGGGGAAGCCTCTGGGTATGTTGCTTTTGCTTTCCTGTTTTTGTATAAAGCCCTGTGTTTTTGCAGAACCTTCCTCTGTCTGGTAACTCCCTTTCTCCTTGTTGATTATGTGAAGAGTTCCCTCCTTTTGGCTCTGAGAGGCATCGTGAGCTGCTGTTAAAGGACAGTCCTCTTCTCTCTTCCTTTTTACCCTCTTGTCTTCAGCGGCATGTAGAGTTGGGATGTTAGCCTGTATTCTGACAGACTTCCATGCACGGTGGGAAACCTTCTCCTGAGCACCATTAGAGATCTGTGTTTCATATTCACCCTCTAGTTCTGTGTATTCAGTGAGCCAGACATGTTCAGGCCTGCCAAGACGTGTGAATTTGGCTCAGCTCTGCATGTGCTTTCCTGGCCGCGCCTCTGGGTTCTGTGATAAACAGAGATCTTGCCTCCCGTGTGTGATGGGGTTGCCATTAGAGTGGGTTGGAGTCACTTGGTAAATATGGAAAGTGAAGTAGCTTAGCTCCCAGATTTCCATGGCAACCCCCAGAACAAGTACAATATCACCAAAATTATTCTGCGGCTTTCCTTTTTTAGTTGCAGTGATTTGGTTGCAGACTCATGTTTTTCCACTCTTGATTTGTACAAAAAACAAAAACTCGGCCCGCTGTCATCAGTACTTTGGTTTCAAGGACATTAGTGCTGCCTCTGAAGCACCTGAGAAATTCAGTCACACAAAACTACCTCTTTCTGTTCCAGCAGAATACATTTTTGATTTGTGTGTTTTTCCTTTCTGCTTATTACTTATTTTATAACAATTTGTGGAGCTTCAGGACAAACAACCTGTGAGCGAGGCTCACGCTGACCTCACGGGCCACTCGAATGGATGCGTGGTGGCCGGACAGCATGTCCCTGCCCTTGAGTGGTTTGCATCCTTCAGGACCATGTCGACATTCCGCTGGTCACTCCGTGTAGAACGTATGTTCGCAAAGGCATTACCAATACTTGTTTACAATTGTTTGGGGATTTATTTTATTACATCACTTCCTTGTTTCTGCGCTGTTGTTTTCTGTGACTGATATAAAGAGAGATTCTTATTGACAAAACATGTTTGAGGCAGGCAAGCATTCTCTCTGACTTCAGTCAGTTTAGGAATATTCCTGAATTGGGGACCTGCTTTCTCTTCTTGTCATTTAAACGGTTCTCTGTGATTGTGTTGACTTGACTCATGTCTGGTCATGGTTTTTCTTTTGAAGCCCCCTAGCTTAAAATTTTTTTCCCTTCAGCAACGTAATTGCCATCAGTCCTTCTTATACCTTCTGATGAGGATACCAGAGCTGGATTGAATCATCAGTGACTCAGGGAAGACCAACTCCGTTATTTGAAGGATTTGGTTAATTTTTTTTCTTTTTTTAAAGTGTCTTAAGCTGCCTGTTCCTGTGTTTCTCTGTCAGGGGCAAGTATTCACTTGCCCCAGAACAAAAAAATTCTTCTGTTTGGGGTGACAATATTGAATCATTTGCTCTTTATTTCTCAATTCATTCCAAATGCTTTAGACTTTGTCTTGGTATCATTTGCCATATCCACTAAGACATTTGATTTTACTCTTTCTTTGGAATAATCCTTACCTTCCTACTCACTCTCAGAAAGATTGGCAGCATTCCAACTAAGATCTTCCACCTAGAAGTTCTCAGTCTCATTATCGGTAGTCTACAGATGAGACTTACCTACTAAAAACTGTAGTTGTTTGTAGTCAGGTAGTATCAGGTTTCTAGCTTCCCTTGTCATGTGGCCCAATGAGGGATACCAGTAGTGTTTGCCTCTTAGTATGCATATTTGGCTATTTTGGCTGTTAAGCTATGAAATCTTATGAAAAAATTTTAATACTCCCTTTCCTAATGGATAATAAGGGAGAAAAGGAATGTCCTGGTAATATTTTAGAAAGATTAATATACTTTAGCAAGATATTATTTTTAGTTTGTAGAATCACAGCCCTCTCATGGACAAGTAAATATAATCACAGGAGAAATATGAGCTATAGTTATACTCTTTATTTCCTAAGAATTCAGAGAATTATGTCATGCAAACCTGTTCCTTTAAGTTTCTCAAACTAGAGTTAATAAAACTAATTCTATCTTCTCCCATACGAAGCAAAAAATGTCTCTGGTTAAAGCCCAAAGAAGTGTCATCTTCATCTTCACGTTGCTTCTTATATGGTGGTCTTGGGTTGTTCATAGTTTTTTAGGAATCTTTATAGGAATAGTTTATGAAAAGAAAAATTTGACTTATACTGGTTCATACTGATAAATGGCATAACCATTCTCTCAGTGATTCCCCCTAGTTATGTAATGCCAGTGTTGTTTTTCTTCCTCTTAGCATATTCCCAACTACAGGCCCTGTTAGTCCTCCTACATCTTGGCTCAGGGTTTCTCTTTCTTTGTTGCTGTTTCTGTTTGAAACTTCTCTTAAAATATGAAGAGTTTTAAATTTCAACTTTGTAATCTACTTCTTTCAAAATCTACTTTGAGTTCAGGAATCTCCCAGTAGCCCCATAGGATTTTTTTTCTCTCCCATGGGGCTCTACCTAGGGCATTAAGGATTTAGAGGTTTGTCTATATTTAACATGAAGCTTACTCTAGCATCACTTCACAAGCATTTTTATTTTTACAGACATGACGAATGCAAAGGGAAAAGTATTTTTATGACACATTACCCCTTTATTGCCTAAAGAGACCTGAGTTCAAATGTTGGCCTTTAAAGTATCATCCCAGGGACTCCTGTTTGTCCTCTTAGGGATCTAGCATACCTCTGATTCATTTCAAAAAAGTCTGGTGAGAATTAACCAAGATAGGATATTTAAGTGAGTTAATTGCCAAAAACTTCCATTGCTTTCAGTATGTTGTCTCTGTAATGAATGGGGAACAGGAATGATGTTCCAGGTCTATAATATTTTGCTACAGTGATAGTATTTGTACCATGTCGCTAAATCATCCCCAAAATGCTTTTCAATGTATGGTTCCAAGTTTTTAAAGATAAGAAGAAACAGAAAGCTCTTTTTTTTTTTTTTTTTTTGAGCAGTACTCTGAAGTTTACGAAATACATTCCTGCATATGATCCTACTTGATCCTCATGACAGCTCCAAGAGCCATATAAGGCAGTTCTCCTTCTCCCCATTTAATAGATTCATCAACCAAGAATCTGAGATCAAGTGGAAATTGACTGAGGCCACATAGCCAATCATGGGTGGAGTCTTGAGGAGAACTCAGTATTCTCTCTCTGGACTTGGTGGTATTCTCTAAGCATCAGTATGACTGCTTAGACCATGGACTTGGTTTTTGTTTACATGCAGGCTTCTCTGTAGCCTATTACAGATCTATTTATCAAAGAATTAGCTTGAAGTTCAACATCAAATACATGGAACAACATAAAAGGGTGTGTCTGGGGCAGGAGTCAGGAATTTAGACTTGTCAAGTCAGGAGGAAGTTGGTGGCCAAATAGTAGATATTCTATGGTGAAGCACTGTATAATTGGAGGTAGGACATACCCTGATCAGTTAAGGCAATATTAGAGGCAGGAGTTTCAGAATAAAAGGTGTCATAGAAGCCAAGTGATAAGGTGAAGGCTGCTCTGTGACACATCTGATAGTACCATGGTAGGGCCACTCTTAGGAAAAATGCGGGCTTAAAGGGGAGGTATATACTTTAAGATGAGAGAGTTTTTTGCTCTAGAGTTTGAAGTCACCTATTCTCCCTTAACTCTTCCTTTCTACTTTTAGTTCTTATCCTTTTCTGTGTCCTTCCTTCAGCTTCAGCGGGATCAGGGATCTCAGTACGATCTTGTTGTTAGTACATTTTCGTGTGTATCAGAACAGACCATCCTTTTGTAATTATATTAATGTGGGGCTTGTGACTTTTTTTCCCCACAGAGGAACAAAGGAACAGCATCATCAACTCCAGTTTGGAATCTGTCTCATCAAATCCAAACAGCATCCTTAATTCCAGCAGCAGCTTACAACCCACCATGAATTCCAGTGACCCAGATCTGGATGTGGTCAAACCTACCCGACCTAACTCACTGTAAGTATGATGTCCCAATGCCCATCACACAAGGGCTTTGGTCAGCCATTCTGTCCAGAACTTGCTCTCTGGCTTCATCTGACTTTGAGCTATTGTTCTACAAACATTATTTAAACCTTCTCCCTAAACTTGGAGCTTGGCTAGTTTGTTGTGGGTTTTTTAAGCATCATCATCTCAAAGGGAAGTCATTATTCTTAACATACTGCTTCTTATTCTTGGTGATCTTTGATTTATCATCCTGCTGAGATGGTTTTGGTGATAGCTATGCTGGCTGCTGGGCATGAAAAGCAATTTCTTTTAGTTTTACAAACACCCAGGGACTGCAGTCGTTCAGTAGATCAGTAGCCAAGTCTGTTTCACTCCTCATGTTGTCTCAGTTTCCTTTCCCCAACTGTGCTGGGATGTTCAATGCTACCTTCATGTCCATTTCCTTAAAGAAGAGCCCCCAGTTGCCCTCTGTGTCTTTACATCTTCAAACCTTAACATGACTGGGATCGCTTACCAAACACTAGAAAAAAGAAGAACCCTTCTTGCTTTGCATTTAGGCATTGTGCACCCATAGTCAAGACAGTCTGTCTTGGGAGTTGTTGTCTAATCCCCCACAGAAACTAGATCTCCTCTGCTAGCACCAGAAAGTTCTCCCTTGTGGTTTCATCCCACACTGCTTAGCATGCTTCTTCAGACCACCCCATAAATCTTGTCAAGTAGAGCCTTTGCAGAAAGAATGTGAGGCCACGACCAGAACAGTTGACTCTCAGGCTACAATTACATAAGACACAAGAAAAACAGAGTTGACTCTGCTTTTCTCTAGTGAAAATAGTCTTAGGTTCAGCCACAGACCGTCTTCAGGGCAGTTGTTTCACTTAGTGAGACACCAGCATGAGGGTGAGATACTGAGATGTCAGCAACATCTTCCTGCTCCTCTGCGTGCTGTGGTTGCATGATCACACCCTGCTATTCAATCTCTTTAAGATATTTACAGATCTGCAAAATGGGTGCAATAGTTTTTGCCTTAGAAGACACTAAGGAATAGTATACTAAGGGATATTAAATGCTTGTGAGGAAAATGACTCCAAAATGCACCTAAGAGGTACTTATAATGAAACTATAACTACAGTGTGGGAATAAATCCTAAACTGAGAAAATTATCTCGTCTTTTAGTTGCTGGCAGCTTTAAATTGTACCAACATTCAGGAAGTTAATTATTTGCCTGTTGTTTGGTAGATAGTGTTGTTTGTTCACTAAGAACTGGACCTGTGCCTCAAAATATCAGAATAACTGAGTGTCTTCTGCTTATAAGCAGTGTGTCTCCACTGGTGCTCCATGGCTAGGCTGGCCTGTGGGGCCTCCCGCCTTGAGGTGCAGCTTTCTCAGGCTCTTCTATACCTGCTTTCTTAGATTTTAAGGAGATCTTATTTTCCTTTTTTCCTCCAGCTGGTTTAAATCTCTGTCCCTAGCAGTTGCTGAAGTTATTTCTTGCTCAACATGAGCAAGGTTGAATTTCTAGCCCCGGATGCTTCACATCCCCTGACTTGAGCCAAACAGGGGTCTTTAATCTTTCTTTCCAGCTACTGGTAGCTGTGGGCCCCTGAGTCACTGCTGAGTACAGTGTGTACAAAGATGTTGCTTTAGCAGCTGAGTAGAAGTGGGGTGGGGATTGTTTTTTAAACAGGTCCTGGAAGATGAGGCTTAGGGTTTTTTATTCTTCAGCTGTCTAGATGTGATTTGTTTTTCATAACATACTGGGAATCATTCTACTTCATGCCATGCAGGGAGGCTGTTCCCTGCCTCGTGCGGATTTGAAGGTCTTTCCCAGGGAAGGAAGGGTGCTGCCAGGAACAGTTCTACTTAATTGTCTCTGGAGGAGGATTGAAAGTAGTCGTGTGGGTGTGTTTCCAACAAGACTGCTGTTCTTCCAGGCCAGCTGAGTCTCTTACTGATACCTGTGAGTCTTGAAGTCACAGCCAATACCACCACTGATACCAGCAGCAGCTGCGGCCCTGACAAGAGCCACGCCAAAGCCCTGTAATCTCTGCAGACAAGCTTGCTGCTATTGCTCAACCTGAGCAGTGAGATGATGTTCCTGGTTCCTGCCTCCCCAGTATTTTCTGCCTGGGGTGGAAGTTGGTCAGTCTTGGCAAATAGAAGCCATGGTACTTCCCTGAGTAAAGGAATTCTGGGAGTCTGTCAGCACAGAGACATGCCACAGTGCTCAGGCTCAATTACAAGCAACTGAGACTACATGGGGCTCCACCTTGGTTCTGAACTTTTTTCTTCCCACCATCACTCAATGTAGCAGACGCAAATGAAAAACATGAGCAGGGGGTGGGAGGACTGCCATGAGTTTGACTATTAACTCGGCATAAGGTAGGAAACCAGTCACTAGAAAATTATTTGTTTGATGTATTTCACTCATTTTTTCACTATTTATATAATGACTGGGATGATCATTATGACCATGTAGAAATCATAGTGAAAGAAATGTTTGTTATTCATGATAAAATGACATTTGCTGTATCACTGGTGTATCTTCCCTAATTCTCCAAGGAGATGAGGGCCCTCTTATTTACATGAGCAGAATGCTTAATTGAGCATCAAAATTACAGATGCCACTATTCTACTTATACCAGGGCAAGACAGCTGGATTGAAATCTTTGGCAGGTTCTCCACTAGACTTCTGAAGTAGTCTTCTCTCCTGAAGATCAGAGGACAGTTGGTAAACCAGGACCAAAGCTCACTGTGTCTGAAATTGTCAGCAAGTCTGACTGAACCTATTTTGTACCCAGATCCATTCTAAGCTCCCTAGGGCAAACCAGAAAAAGAGGATTCCCATCTTCCCCAATTTACTGTCTAGCTAAGAAGGAAAGACAGTGACATATGGCAATGTTAAATGGAACTTTTATGTCTTAAGTATGCTTTTTTGAGTTGGAGTCTCACTCTGTCGTCCAGGCTGGAGTGTAATGGCATGCTCACGGCCACCCCAGCAGCGACCTGCTGGGCTCCAGTGATCCTTCTGTCTCAGCCTTCCAAGTAGCCGGAACTATAGGCACCTGCTACCGCACCTGGCTAACTTTTTATTAACTGTAGAGCTGAGGGCTCGCCAAGTTGCCCAGGCTGGTCTCAAACCCGCGGGCTCGGACAATCCACTCACGTCAGCCTCCCAAAGTGCTGGGATTACAGGCCGAGTCACCAAGCCTGGTCTTAAGTATATTTTGGGTTCAGCAACTCTTAGCTGAATATCTGGTGAGCACACACACCAGGTCAGAGTATTGGGAAAGGTGGGGAGGGAGTGTGAGGTGTGTGTTAGGAAATACTTAGATGAATGAATGAAGAGCATTCCAGTTTAGAGGGGTGAAGGAAGCAGAGATGATCCAGGATGCTCCACATTATATGTCATCAGGAAAATGCAATCTAAAGCAACTATAAGATACCACTACACGTCTATGAGAATGGCCAGCATCCCAGAACACTGAGAATACCAAATGTTGATGAGGGTGTGGAGCAAAAGGATCTCTGACTTATTTCTGCTGGTAATGCAAAATGGTATGGCCATTTTTGAAGACAATTTGGTGGTTACTTATAAAACTAAACATATTTTTACCATACAGTTCAGTAGTCATGTTCTTTGCTATTTACCCAGATGAGTTGAAAGGTATGTCCATACAAAATCCTGCACATGGATTTTTAATTTAGTATTATTCATAATTTCCAAGACTTGGGAAGCAACCCAGATGTCCATCAGTAGGCATGAATGGATAAAAAAAATTGTGGTACAACCAGACAAAGGAATATTATTCACTGATAAAAGGAAATGAACTATTTAGCCATGAAAAGACATGGAAGATCCAAACCGTAGGTTGCATATTGCTAAGTGAGAGAAGCCAGTCTGAAAAGACTGCAAATACCATATGATACCAACTATATGTGTTTCTGGAAAATGCAAATTTATGGAGTCAGTAAAAAGATCAGTTGTTGCCAGGGACTCAGAGGGAGAGGAGGAAAGATGAATAGTTGGAGCACAGGGCATTTTTAGGGTAGTGAGACTGTTCTGCATGATACTGTAATGGTTGATACACAGAGCACTATGCATTTGTCAAAACCCATAAAGCACAAAAAGTGAATACTAGTGTAAACTATGGTCTTCAATTAATAATATTGATATTGATATTGGTTCATGAGTTGTAACAAACATACCACACTTATGCAAGATGTTAATATGAGGAAACTTGAGGGTGGGGTTCAAGGGAGTATATGAAAACTCTTATTTTGTGTAATTTTTCTGTAAATCTAAAACTGCTCTAAAAGTAAAATTTATTAATATATTTTTTACAGTCCAGATTTCCAGCTTCTTTTGAAAAGTTAGAAGATGTGGCTACACTAAGCCCCATGTGTTACTTGGTAGCAGATTGCTCTCCAATCCCTATCTTCTCACAGCTGGCCTGCTTTACTCTTTTATATCTTCTCCCTGTAGGTGTGTAGTAGCTTGTAAATGATTATAGAATCTTTGTAATCTCTTCTGTTAAGAGTTGGAGACTTTGATTGTGGGGCTGCCCTTTACCCTTTGACTTACTTTGGCCAATAGAATGTGGTAAAAGTGACAGCATGTGACTTCCAAGCTCAGGCTACAATGACTCGCAGCAGCTTCTCTCATCCTTTTGAACCAGCCACCATATAAAGAAGCCAATGTAGCCTCCTTAAAGATGAAAGACCACTAGAGAGATGCCCAGCTGTCTCAGCCAAACTCGGTACCTGGGCTTCCAATCAGTTGGATGCAGCCATGTGAGTTAGTTCAGGCAAGACCAACAGAAAAGCTGCCCAATTAACCCATAGATTCATGACAAATATTATATTATGATTTTTTCAAGCTACTGAGTTTAGGGGGTTTATTTTGCCACATTAGTTAACTGAAACAAGGCCTATGAGTTTGTGTCCTCCGAGTCATGGGCGTCTGCCTTGGGGTGGAGCTGAGCTGCCTGAGTGAGGTAGAAAAGTCTGCAAGTTTCTCACTGTAGCATAGTGCAACATGGAGACTAGCCTCTCAATTTTCAGAATCTTCTTGGAAAGAAAATGACTCATAACCGAGATTCTAAGAAATTAAGAAATAAAATTTATAGCTAATGACTGAAACAAACAAGAAAGATGGCTCAAACATTGGAATAGAAAGCAGGAAACCTATTTTTGAGTCCTGGCACCATCAATGGACTGGCTGATGATGCCAGTCCTTGGCCTTGAACATGTTCCCCACTCTCTGTGGTGGAAGAAATGGGGCTTATCTACCTCCAAGAATTAAGATTGTTTAATGGGTGCTTATAAAGGACTGCAGAAATAAAAGTCACTTTCTCCTTCCACAATGACCCGCAGAGTTGGCCTCACACCAACTGCTTTCTGGGAGATAGTGATTTTAAAGGGGAAGTAAACAAATGCTGAGAAAGAAGTCAGGGGACGTCCCACCAGGGACATAACAGTGCTGCAGTAATTCCCCCAAATTAGTAACCACTAGGTGAATGTTTGCTTCGGGCTGCAAGGGATTATTAAAATGGAAAGAAGGCTGGATGGCCCGGATGATTACAACCATGAGGGAACCCAACCTTGGAATTCGCTCTGTGTAAGTGGTCCCCACCCCTGAAAAATAACTAACTGCTCAGTAGCCTCATAAATAAAACTAATTTTTCTTGTCCTTCCGTCTTAACACACACATACATGCATTTCCAAGTTATTTCTGGTGACCTAAAATATGAGTACATGCCAAATGCTTGCAGATTGTGCCAGAGTCAACCTTCCTCTCCCGTCTTAGTGGCCAGAGAACAGTCCCTGGAATCCACAGGATAAACAAGGCCTGTGTCCAGGCAGAGTTGTTTCTCTGAAACATTGCTGGCTCCTTCTGAGTTTGATTCAGCTGCTCTCTGATGAAATTTGGGGAAGACTTGACTTGAGAAATACCACTAAAATTGTACTTATCTTCTGCTTATTTGATCTACATTCATCCCAAATATCGATTGAACTCTGACTACAGGCCAGGCATTGTTCTGAGTGTTAAAGGTACAGTGATTAAAAATGAAAAACAACAACAGAGTTTCTGCTTTCATAGATTTTATATTCTAGTGGAGATGGGGGATAAATCAGTGTCTAACACAATATGTCACATGCTGGAAGTCCCATGGAGAAAACTAATGCAGAGTACAGAAGATAGAAATTTGGCAGGAAAGAAGGCAAGTTACTTTAGCTCTCTCCACTTCAATTTTCTCATCTTTAAAATAGGGTGACCATACCCTCCTTAGAAAGGTCGTGTGAAGATTGAGGTCATCCTTTGTGATCTCATTTACATGTTTTAGTACTATGAATAACAATTATTAATATTAATTATTAATATCTTTGTGACCGGCTACCTCCACACTCTATCCTTTCTCTCTATTCCTTCGACCATGGTATGTATTTTTCCTATGCAGAGAAATGTCACCTTACCACCAGATTCCTACTTTGAATCTGAGACTGGAGTTATATTTCAGTGGAGTCTTTGAGATATCAGTGAAGAGAAGAAATTTCTACTGTAGAAGCCAGGTGCTGCTCCACCTTAAACCAAGACCAGCTGGAGTAGACACGCCTGTTCTTGGAAGATTTGGAAACCTCCAAATCCCACGGGGTACCTGATGAGTTGTGTGCATAGCTGTTATTTATTGAGACAAAATGAATCACAAAATGAATAATTTACATTAGACAAGTGATAATTAATGGCATATTTTTTTAAAAGTAATTGTATCATCCCAATGCTATTTTATGCCAAAGAGTTACACCCAAACAAGCAGCTATGATTTTACTAGAATTGTCTTATTTGTCATTCTTTGGAATGCAGGGATTAGAAAGAGGAAGTTTTCCTCTGTGGTTGGACCAGCTTTCTGTGGAGGATTATCTTCCCTTTTAGATTGAGATTCTGTTTCTCAGCCACTTCCAAGAAGTGGTCTCTTCACTCTGTTTAACCTGAAAATTTGGTGACATTCCCCACCTTGGTAAATAATCTGAAGGCAAAATCATTTTCATTTTTTTTTTCCCCCGAGTTGGAGTATCACTCCATCGCCCAGACTGGAGTGCAGTGGCACACACACGGTCACCCCAGCGTCGACCTGCTGGGCTCCAGCAATCCTTCCGCCTCAGCCTTCTGAGTTACCGGAACTATAGGCGCATGCTACCACGCCCGTCTAGTTTTTGATTTATTGTAGAAATGAGGTCTCGCCAAGTTGCCCAGGCTGGTCTTGAACCCGCAGTCTCAGGCAATCCACTTGCCTTGGCCTCCCAAAGTACTGGGATTACAGGCTGAGCCGCTGAGCCCAGCCCAAAATTATTTTCAAGAGGAAACATTTGCCTTTTCTTGCTCCTTACAATACCTGTGGTAATTCCAGCTTACTCATTCATTGTTTCTTGAACATACTAGATCCCCTCTGTCACCTTAGGCTCTGGGGCTATGGAGGCCACAGCTCCTCCACATAACCTGGTCATGTTCCCTTGGCATTTTCAGAGTTTATCTTTGGTTTTCTCTTCTGAGTGGCTTAGTGTCCACAGTCCCCTTTTCCTGGGCGAGGTCTCATCTGCCAGGAACCCAACTGGATCCACTTCAGTTGGTTGAAGTAGAGATTCCTGTCTGGTAACCAGTCTGATTTTTATTGGATCGATGTGTTTGCTTATCAGTGGTTCTTCATTTTTTAAAAAATATGAAACTTGCTTGAGCCCTTACACTTCATGACCCAGCAGGATTTCCTTCCCAAGCACCAACAATCTATCTGTCAGTAGCACTTGGATCTCTCTGCCTGTCAGCAGAGGGGGTGTGGGAGTTGGTGAGGGTGGGACACATACAAAAGCCTAGCCACATCCCTGTTTTCCAGCAGAGTGGATATCACAAATGAAAAGATGTTTTCTCTCTCACGTATCATATTGTTTTTTTCTTTCTCCCTATAGGTCTATATTTTTTCTATCGACTTATTAATCTTACTTTATAATCTAAACAGTTCCCAAAATTTGCCCTGACATACAGTACATGCTTAAAGCCTTGGGGTTTAATTGAAGGTATGAATGAGTGAATTTGATTCTGAATTTAGCTGTCCTCAAGTGCCTTATGGCTCTGTATTTTATATGTGTGAGTAGGTGTTAGGCATTTTAAATCTCCAAGTTTTGGTGGAATCTTTAGGGAAGGAAATAAGCTTAAGATTTTGCATGGCTTTTCAGCAGTGCTAGGCCGGTAAGAGGGCTTTGAAGGAACTCTGAAGTATTATTTTTCTTATTTAGGGTTAGATTTGGAATTGTTTCTACCTCTGTGTATTTAATCTGGGGATCTTCTCGGTAGATTCAGATTCTAAATTGGGTAAATTAAAATTACATTAGAGTTCAAGTACTGCTTTTTAAACCTTTTTTTAGCCAGTCTAGAAAGCAGATGCTTACTATGCTAGGAAAGCATCCTTGTTGGAAACAGCCATAGGATCTTGTTTTAACCCCTTCTCTACATTAAGGGCCTAGAAAGCCATGCAGAGTCTACAGTGAGCTTCATTTAGTCTCTGTTACACTGACAGAGTCTTAGCTCAGTGCAGTAGTTCTCAGGGTATGGCCCTGGGATCAGCATCATTGGCATCACTTGGGAGTTTGTTAGATATACAGAGTCTCATGCCCCACCAAGACCTACTGGAGCAGCAACTCTGAAAGAAGAACCCAGCAATCCGTGTTTCACCAGATCCTACAGGTGATTCTGATACATGCTAAAGTCTAAGAAGTATAGTGCATAGGGTGTTAGACTGATGAACTTCCACCAGAATAAGGTCAGATTTACCTCACTGTAAAGCTGTCAGGGCCAAGCCTGTGTCATCACCATCCCTTTCTGCTGATCCGTGTGGTGATAACAGTAGTAGGGCTTAACAGAGCTCTGCCCCTGGCCTTTGAGATCAGTCACAGCTTAGGCAGCTGGAAAAGGATGGTTTTGCTTTTTAGAGGAACCCAGTTAGCTCACCCATGCTGCACTTTCGGACACCCCAAGCTGGCCTAACTGGCTGCTTTGCAAATGTACACCTATTGGTCACAAATCAAGGGTAGGTGGGTATATCAGTTAACAAAACTAATACATATTTTTATTGAGTGTCTACTCTGTGTCACATGAAAGATCAAGACACTGGTATTGATAAGAACACAGTGCCCAGGGCATGTGATACTAAAAGTGATGGATCAGCATCAAAATAGACAGAGGACTTGAGACTTCTAATCAGGTTGTCCTAAGCTGGTGCAGGAAAGGGGTGGCCAAAGGCAAGAGCTGAGTTGGACAGAATTCAACAGACTCTTGATGAGAGGACTTCTGAGCCTTTGATATGTGTATAGTGAGTCTCCCAAAGGGCATGTGTTATGTTGCATTTCCTAGACGTATTTGACCACAGAGCAGGCTATCTACAGCACTTCTCTTAAGTCCTTCAAACAGGATTCCATGGTATAGGAAACACTGTTCTAAATCAGCACTCTACTTTTGAGGGGGAAAAAAATGTATTTCTCATAATGGGAAATATATTCTCATATTGTGGCAGAGATCCTCTCAGAGAACAGAGATTTAGTTTATATATAAATGTATTGCCACAAATCTGAAGGCTGAAATGGGTTATATCTTGTGCAGAGCTTTAGTAAGCTTTAGAATCTGGTGCAGGAAAAAGCCTGTGTGGTCTGATTGTGGACCTACCAGGGTCAAGCCTCAGCTCTACCATTTCCTAACTGTATAAACTTAGAAAGGTATTTCCCTCTCTGAGCTAAGCCTCTTCTTAGCTTCTGAGAGATATGTTATAAGATAATGCCTTCCTAACACTTAGTAAATGGCTGGTTCAAAGTAAGCAGTCAATAGCAATCAGTTGATACTGTTATTTTTATTGATTGTTTACTTATTATTTTGGTTTTATTAATATTTATCTATAATGTAATAATATAATATAATTGCATTATATTGTTACATTATAATTAAATTATATATAATATATAATTGTATTATATTAAATTAATATATTGGATTATAATGTAAGAATATAATATATTTACTTATAATATTGTTATTAATACTTATTTTTATTACTATTATTATCCTTTGCTCTAGACTGCCTCCCCACCAATGAACAAATCCCTAGTGTTGATTTCTTTCAATGAAGGCAATAGATGGACCCTCAATGTTTATTTTTGTTTATTTGTTTGATACTGATAAAACACAGAGTAACCCAGATTTAAAACATTGAGATAATAGTTTTGTAAATGAATCAAAAGACTGCAAATTGAGTCAATTACAAATAATAAGCTATACTGAAATCAGTAGAAGCACCCCTCTTCCAAGACAGGCCTTGAGCTGTTTGCACCAAGTTGGCAGGCTTCAGTGTTGATTCTCAGAGCCTTGGTCAAGCCACCTACCCTATTGTTTCTCCATTGGGTGGAGCCAATTGGAACTGCACTAATTAGAAACTAATTGCATTCTGGAGTTCTCACTGGGGAATAATTTAGCCTTAGGAATTCCTCCTCAGCCTATGACGCTGTGTTAATTTGATTGTCATTATGGCAAAAAAGAAAATAGTTTCTAAAAAAAAATTATCCTGAAATTTGGCATCTTAGTCATTCACTGCATTTGTTCTATCAGATTCTCTTCCAGTGTCTATCAACTTCCTTCATGAGGAGGCAATGGAGTTCTCACCAAGACATTGCTTCAAGCGTTCTTTAAAAAATTATTTACAAATTGAAGACAACTGGTAATTGGGCTAGTCCCTGACTATTGTCAAAAATGCCCAGAAAAAGGATAAAGTAGCTGCTTTAAGGTCTGCCCTATTATCTTTTGTTGCCTTTTGCAGGAGAAGTTTAGTAAGGAGTAACTTTTGGCACAGAGTTGAGAAGAAACCAAGATGATGCTGTCAACAAAGAAAGACAAAGATGTACATCCAAGGATGATGTGTTAGGATCCTAAGAAGTAACTTTGGCACAGTCAAAATAGTGTAACTCAAGGATAGTTTATTTACAGAGAGGTTGGTGCACGAGAATTACAGGAGATAGCACAGTAAGCCAGGGCTAGTAGCTGCTGACCAGTCACCACCCTTAGCTGAAGGAATATGAGTAGAAAGTGGTACCAAAACCCAGAAGGGGAGAGAGTTGGTGGTTCGAAAGGAACAATGACCCTTTGCTGAGGGACACAGCCAGATGGAGGCAACCTCTTAGAAATGAAATAAATGCCTTGGCCCTCTCCTTCCTGTTGGTCTCCTGCCAGACCTCCCCACTGGTGAACCCAATGATGAAATCCATGCTGGTTAGCTTCCAGAGATGACAGCAAGATGGTGAATGTGTCTGGAGAGGCACATGATGCTTTCCAGCCAGGTGTCTATTCTGATGCTGTTTTTAAAAGCCAAAGAGTGGAAACAGTGGGACTAACCATCCACAAAGGACTGCCTAAGTAAACTGGAGAGGACATTACCATCCAGTGCAGCAGAGGAGTGAAGTAGTTCTGTATGTGTTGGTCTAGCACAACCTTCAAAGGCACATTAAGGAGCAAAAGGAGGTGCCAGACAGGATGCAGTTGTGACTCTCAGTCCAGGCTGCATGTTAGCATCATCAGGGAAATCTAGAATCAAAAATATCAATACCAAGTCCCCTTCCCTGGAGCCTCAGAGTTAACTGATCTGGGCTAGTCTGAATTTTGGTATGTTTCTTAAGCCTCCCAAGTGACTTCGATATGCAACTAGATTAGAAAACCATTTGTGTACATTATATGATACTACTTATATAAGAATCCAGGGGTGTAGACACCCAGGTGTGTATACATGTCTATAATATTTCTGGGAAGATACAGGGGGTTGTTTCTGAAGGAAGCAGGAGAATGGTCTGTGGTAGAAGGAACACTCACTGTTCATGTCACCTTTCGTAGTATTAGAATTTTTACATATATTTGCATCGATTGTTTAGCTTCAAAACTCAATTAAAAATAGGTTTGCTAGCTTTGAAATCACAGTTTATTAATTCACTTTCCTAAATCTATGGAGCATGTCTTTTTGAGAAAGAATTCTTTTTTTTTTTTTTTTTTTGAGTTGGAGTCTCACTCTGTTGCCCAGACTGGAGTGCAGTGGTCGCTCCCGGCCACCGCAGCCTCGACCTGCTAGGCTCCGGCGATCCTTCCACCTCAGTCTTCCGAGTAGCCGGAATTACAGGCATGCGCTACCACACCCAGCTGATTTTTTGATTTATTGTAGAGATGAGGTCTCGCTGCCCAGGTGGGTCTCGAACCCGTAGGCTCAGGCAATCCACTCACCTCAGCCTCCCAAAGGCGCGGGATTACAGGCTGAGCCACCGAGCCCGGCGAATTCTTTTTTTAACCTTAAAAAAATTGTTTAAACATTAATAGCTGGGGATCTGAGTGAGATACTATTTGATTGAAGAATAAGGCCTCGGATGGGAAGGATTGTTTTTGTTTTTAATGACAGTGAAATTAAGTCATTGAATCATTCCTTCAGTAGCCACATGACTCCTCCTCTTCTGGCTGGCTTGTCCAGGGTCCCAGTCAGTTTAGCAAACAGTAGCTTTTGGCACAGCAGAGGAAGTCTGTAATGAAGCTAGTAGAGCTCTCTCTCAGGGAGCTAAGTAGAATGGATCTGGGCAGACCCCAGCCTCTGGTCTATTTCAAATTTCTTATTAAAATTGGGAGGCTCTAACTTAAGAAACCAGAAAGTTGATTTTAACATTGAGCAGTTACTCATGAGCTCCTGCCCCAAGCCCCCAACCAACATTGTGAAATTTAAGCGTTCAATTATCTTGAGTTATATATAGTTCTTTCTCCTGATCTTCATCTGTCATTCTCCATCTGCTATCTACCCAATTTCCTTTGAAAGCTCCATTTTAAAGCAGAATATATAATGGAAAACCTTAACTCCTGACCTTTATGGAGATATACTAGAGTTACTCAATAATAATTAGCAGTTGCCCTGGTAACCTCAGACTCACTGCTTAAATCACCTGTGTTCATCACCATCCCCTGCCTTCAAGAGAGTAAGATCACCTGCTTTGTGCTAATGAAAAAAAGGACATCTTAGTAATTTTATAATCCTTTTTGGCTTCTATTGTAAGAGTAGAAGTGATACAGTTTGTGATTAGACACTCTGAAAAGAGGGTTTTGTGTTTTGTTTTTTAGTGACTAATGCAGTGAGATAAAATAGAAATTTTATTTATTTAGTGAGATAAAATAGCAAATTGGAGAGCCCTGTTCAGTCTATTTGGCTTACCACTGTACCCAAAGCCTTAGGAAATTTAAATAGGTGAAACTCGCAGACTAGAATTTAAGGAGCACTGGGGGTAGAATAGGAGAATAGAATTGGCAAGTCTGTCATCACATCAGACATCACTGGAATACAGAAGATTAAAGCTCCCTAACTCCAACACTTTGACTTGAACAATACTTCTAAAAGGTCAACAAATCCAAAGCTGAAGCTCGAGAGAGATTTCATATCTTCAAATGAATTTGGCTTCCACTCTGTCTCAAGGGAAGCCTGCCTCCTTCTGTGACATCTGGACATTGTGTCTGTGGCACAGACCTCATGGTAGGAGTTCCATGCTCCCTCTGGAGGAGAAACAGACACTCCCCCCCCCACACACCCTCTTTCCCATTTTTCTCTTGATTCTTTGTGTGAAAGTGGAATTAGAGGAAATATGTCCTTAGTCATCCCGTGGCAGCACTTACAATGTGCAGTTGTCACAGTAGAAATAAACTGGCAGGGGGTCAGGAATTAAGAAGTGGAGTCATGGGAATCCGGGGCATGCTAATCCAGCAGAGACAAGACCCACATGTTAGTGATGGACATGGCTGATGAACTCAGCCTAGACAGCAGTTAGAGTTCACATATTCCGAGAAAAGACTATAAGCATTCCGTTATTAGCAAGCAGACATCCACCAGTTGCCCTTGCTGTCCTCTCTACCTTTCAGTCTCAGTGGAACACAGACTGATTTTCATCTTTCCATTTGGATGTGGCCCCACCCGTTGAATACTTGCTGCCTCACTGCGTTCTGGAGCACTTACTACCATCAGCATCCAGAACCAACCTGGGCTGACACGGTCCCTTCCCGTTAGCAGACACTTAACTGAATACCAATGATCGAGATGCTATTCCAGGTACTCTGAAAGGGACTAAAATGCACCCTCCCCCTCACTGCCCAGATGGGGGAGATTAGATCTACCTCCATCACAGGGGAGCGCCAGTATGAGACAGATTTTAAGTGGTAAATGGCTTGGCCATTCACTTAAAAATATTTACGGCAGGATTTCCAGTAATCTCTCTAGGTCATTTTCTACATCTGTTCTGAAGTTTATATTTTCTTTGCCTGCCTGGGTCCAATTGCTGTGAGTTGAGGAGGAGGAATTCCAGTTTTGTGACCCAACTTTTTCTCCTTTTCGCCAGGAGATTTCCTGCCTCTCAGATTCTGCTGATTGTCAAGCACTAGGCTTAGAAAAGAAAAGATGGTGCAATGTCTCAAATATTTTTCTTCCCACTGAAATGTCTATGGCCCCAATGTTTTAGATGCCAAAAAACTTAATTTGAACGGTAAGAATGACCTAGAGAAGAAAAAATATCAAAAGGAATGAAAGGATGGAATCTGATCATTTGCATGTGTTGCATTTTGAAGTGTCCCCCCACCACCCAAGAGATTTTTCTCATGAGGACATATTTGTACTTTTCTTCTCCCAAACAACTGTACTAGTATTTGTAGTGGCAAAAATCTATAACAATTTCTTATATAAAGCCCTAAATCAGCTGCACTCAGAGGCTCATGCTTGTACTTTGGGAGGTAAAAATGAGAGGATTGCCTGAGCCCAGGAGTTTGAGACCAGCCTGGACAACTCGACAAGCCCTTGTGTCTACAATAAATTAAAAAAAAAAATCCAGACGTTGTGGCACATGCATGTAGTTCCACCTACTTGGAAAACTGAAGGGGAAGGATTGCCTGAGCCCAGGAGGTTGGTATTGTGGTAGGCATGAGAGTGCCACTGCACTCCAGCCTGCATAACAGAGTTAGACTCTGACTCAAACAAACAAATAAAATAACACTCTACTCAAATATTTTGCTAAAATAAAATTTAACCAGGAAACAATAAGTAAGGAGAGACTATGCCTTTTCATGGGTCAGGGATATTTTACTATTCAATTTTTATGTAATACCCAAATCTCTGTATATGGTTGAGGGCTCTTTTTTCTGGTTCTTTATCCATAAGAAAATTCTAAATTAAATATCTTCTTCCTTACAAGCCAGTTATTAAGTTCTGCCTTTAATTTCAGCATGAATCAATTAGATCATATGCCCATAAGCAAGCGCCCTGGTTCATCATTACAAAGAAAGAAACTCTTCTTGCTTTATTTTTTTATTGCATACATGGCTGGTTTTTCAGGCTCCTCTTCCACTTCCAAAAGTTTATTCTTTCCAATTGTATACCAGTTCCAGTGGCAATACAAAGGGAGGCTTAATAAGACCTGAGCTGAGTTGCTATTTTGAATACAGCTAGCTCTGAATTGGAGCATAGAGAGCTCTGTCAGCCATAACCTGGATACTCCTGTGGAAGCTCATTTGGAGCCAGATTTCCACCTTATTCATCATTTTGAGTTCACCTCATACAAGTGAGTTCACAGTGTAGCCCACTGGACTTGGCACACCTTGGGAATAATTAGGTCTCTGTGCAAAAATGTTTGACGGAAACCAAAGACCCTCATCTAGAATCTGAATATACAATTAGAGTACTGGACCCCAACACAGGAGACCAATATGATTTCAGGCAGAAGCCTGTTTGTATGCTGCCACAGCCTTCTGCATAGTTTCACTCCAGAGTCAGGGAGAAGTACAAGAATTTGGAGAAAACACCATCTTTGCTCAGCTGAGCTGACTTGTATGTTTTGTCACCTGCGGAGATGGCCCCTTTTCTCTGGAGAGGATATATGACCCTTCCAGGATGCGGGGGTCCAGCCTCTGCAGAGAGATTTAGGGGGTCTCTGGGAGGAGATTTAGGGGGTCTCTGTGGTGGCGTCGGTGATTATTTTGAAGAAATAAAGAGAAAGAGATGGGGGGAGGGGGAGGAAGAAAGAGACTGGACTCTGTCTAGTGTAGAAGCCGTTTAATGGGACAAACGGTAATCCTTTTACCCAAATTTTCACAGGTTAAATCACAAGACTTTTATGTGAACACAAAGCCAGGTGGATGAGGGGTGTCCCCCACTCACCAGATATTTTCTCAGGCATGAGAAAGGACAATCCCAATTAAATCACAAGACATTTACATGAGCACAAAGCCAGGTGGATGAGGGGCATCCCCCACCCACCAGGTGTTTTCTCAAGCATAAGAAAGGACGATCCCAAAATTATCTCATTGTTCCTCATGCTTGGTTAATATTCCTCAAAAGCAGTACTACAATTCTAACATCATAATATTTTAATAATCAATAACTTTTAAAACTTATGTATACACAACATCTAATGACTAACTTAAATCCTAATTTCTTTCTATTTTATACTAATTTTACCTACACTATAAAAACTCTTAATTATAGCCCAAACCAGTTTCTAAAGAATGTGGCCCAGTCAAAAGATCATGCTGGGCTGTTTTTAGGAACAACTGATTACAATCTCTTAACAAAATGGCTATTCTAAAATCCTATTATCTATTTTAACTTTTATAAAAGTTTTAAATTTCAAATTCTAATATATAAAGCTGATCATCAGCAATAAAGCTTCTAAAAATAAAGCCCAAACATAAACTGTAAGTTGTACTAAGGCCAAAACCACAATAGTAGAAAATGGGAACAATTAAATTTCTAAAGTTAGCTGTATTTTTATTAAACCTCAAAATATCATGTTTGAACATGCTTAAGCTAGCATAATTCACTGATGTAGCATAACCTATTCTACAATACTTTCTATAAATAAAATAAATTCAATTTCTATGATAAGTAAAAAAACCCTACACTAACTGTAGCTAAAACCGGTTTAAAAGAATACAGCCCAGTCCAAAGTACACATTGGGCCCTTAGGAATGTAGCCCAGCCCAAAGTTTGTGCTGGGCCATTTCTGGTAACTCTAGATAATCATCTATACCATCTAAAGCTGAAGACAACTCTCCATATATATATATATACTAATTCTACAAATATACTTTTAATTCTTATTAAAAAGCTTATATTATATATAAGGCTCCTGAATGCGACCCGAGTTTGAACTGTAATTGATTGAAAGGCCAAAACCACAGTCTGTGAAAAATGGAAACAATGGGTCCCTAGAGTTAGCCATGCATGTCGTACTCTCGAAGTTTCAAGCTTAGATCATCAAAGTCCCTGCTAGTGAGACGTGCCAAAAAGCAAAAAAGGAAAGAGGGAATGGGCCATCAGCTCCTGAACTCATCCTAGTGGTCTCAGGGTCCACAGCCTGCCTGGATCCCTAACGCTCAGGCGGGCCTCCACAGCTGGCTCCCAACACCAGGACTGCTTTTTTTATACATCACTTCATAACTGGCTTGGCTCCACACTGTAGCTGTGAAACTGGAGGGTGTGTCTATGAAAAGCTGGAGTAGAATCAGGACTCCTAAGGGCCCTGCTCTGGTTTTGCTGAGTGAAATGTACAGGTTGAGATTTTTGAAGATTGCGTGGAGAAGAGGGAGGAGAGATGAGGGAGTTGTCAGGGAGGGACTTTGAGGGAACAGAAATATCTAAAAGGAAGTTTTATGGAATTTCTCATATGGGGTGTGCAATATAAATCTTCTTCCATGTCACTTCATGAGATCTTCAGTAAAAATCAGTTCCTTATTATTCAGTCTTTCACTGTATTAAGAGCTTAATCTTTGGGTACACATGTACTGTAATTAAATTCATATCCCAATTGTATTAGTTGTTTTATAGTGAATACTTACAAGGTTTGACAATTAAATTCACGAACTTGTTTTGGGAAAGTGCTACGATACCTTATTACTGAATATCACTACAATCACCTTTGACGTACTCCCCTTGGGAAGCTATGCACCAATGCCAACACCTAATCCACCCGTCAAAGCAATTTTGGAACTTTTTTTCTGGAATGGTCATCTGAGCTGTCATCATTATTACCCTTGATGTCCTGAATGTCATCAAAATATCTTCCTTTCAATATTTCTTTTGTCTTTGGGTAAAGAAAAAAGTAATTGGGGGCCAGATCAGGTGAATAGGAAGGGTGTTCCAATACAGTTATTTGTTTACTGGCTAGAAACTCCCTCGCAGACAGTACTGTGTGAACTGGTACATTGTGGTGATACAAGAGCTCCTTTGGGACTATTTTTGCACACACCTTTCTCATGCCAAGATTTTCAGTTAAGATTTTCTTAACTGTTTGTCTATTGATGTTTATCTGCTCTGCTGTGCTTCTCACAGTCCTCCAACTATTTTGATGCACAATTTGGTGAGTTTTTGCAATGCTTTCATCAGTCCTGCTCGTTACTGGCCATCCTGGCCTCTCTTCATCAGTGATGTCTTCCCTCTCCTCAGAAAAACGTGTAATTCACTTGTATACTGCTATTTTCTTCTTGGCATTATCCCCATAAACTTGGACTAGCATGTCCCTGATTTCACTTCCACTCTTGCCAAGTTTAACAAGAAATTTAATGTTTGTTCATTGTTCTAATTCAGGCTCTGACATGGTTGTGATGGCACACAAAAACATGCAACAACAATAATGAACGCCACTCAGCAAGACACTGCCATACATTGACACAAACACCCCTGTGAGACACTGATATTACAAGGTTAGGAAATCTTACTGAGTTGTTTGTACAGTGCTGTCAACATAACTGCATGGCGACAAGTTCACAAACTTAATTGTTAGAGTATGTACGCGACCTCTGTAAGCCTTGTCTGTTCAATAACAATAATAATAGTATCTACCTCATAGGATTGCTGTGCAGATTAAATGAAATAGTTCATGTAAAGTGCTTAGCATGACTTCTAGCTCATAATCAGTGTTCAGTAAAAGTTACCAGCCATAATTATGGTCATAGTTGCTCTTTTAACAATAACTGCAGACTTGAATGTGCTTGGACGGTTATATCGAGGTGGTGAGTCCTGCTTCATGGTGGGTACAGGGTGAGAAGGGGAGGCTGCCCTCCAAGATCCAGTCATATCTGAGCTAAAGAAAAACACAGGGCCCTCCCAAAACTCATCTAGCCCAATCCCAGATACATACCTGGCAGTGAGCACAGACGATCTCTGATTAGCCAGAAGAGCCTACAGCTTCATCAGGTCTCTTCTGACTCCTGCTTCCTCACAGCTTTGGCTTGCCATGACCCCCTGAGGCCCCAGTGCTAACTTGTAGCTTCACTCTCCTTCGAATTTTTTCATCATCTAGTGTTCTAGTCCTGTTGGACACCCTCAGCTTAAGGGGACTGAGGGAGTGCGGGAAGGAAATCCACGGCAGGAAACTTGAAGAAGGTACTCAGATTTGTTGTGGTACAGACAGAGCAAGAGTTATATGGGGGAGCCACTTGGAGGAAGGTAGGGACTGGAATGGAAGAGAATAGTTCTTTGCCTCCATGTGACCACCATTCAACTACGTACTGTGTTGGCCTCTCAACATCTAATTGCTGCCTTTTGATGTTCCCAGCTGGCTCGTTCTTCTCACTGTGCCATGCATGCATCTCTTTTTCTCCCTCATGGCTCCTGCTCCCTCATAGCTTTGGCTTTCCTCATAGCTTTGGCCCCTTATGGCCCCAGTACTAGCTCATAGCTTCCTCTCCTTACAATTTCACCTGCTGCTTCTGTTGAATTCTCTGCTGCCAAGTCTTGTTTCCTGAGAAAGAATTTATGGACCAGAGACCTTAAGTCAGGGGATTTTACAGTTTAATCATCTGTGGCCAGAGGGATCTGTGGTTACAAACTCTTTCGGCATGAACAGAAGGTAGAGCAGGTTCTAAGGTTGCCATGTCCAAGATATACCTTATTTTGTACACAGTTATAGTGAACTTTTAACACTCATAGTATGAGAGTTAGTTACAGTCACAGGACAGAAAGTACAAGTAAATGCTGAGGTAAAAAGTCATAAGAACTGTAATCCTAGAGGTCTGGATAAAGAATAAGCTACCCTTCACACCCAGTTGCTCCTTTGGTCACCACTATGTGACAGCACAAAACAGTCATTGATTTTTATAATCCTCACTTTTCAATAAAGTAAGTTACATTTGATATATTCTGCTTTTGAAGGTAGAAAAATGTGTGCTCTATCTTAGATATATTTCCACTGATTGTAATAAGAATAGGAGTGTTTAAATAATAATTAATGTTTGTAGAGTTGCTCAGTGGAAAACCTTGTTCTTCAATGATCTTGATTTTACACCATAATTCCTTATGACCTAGAGATGGTAATAGCATGGAGGATGGGAGCAGCGCATGACCAACCCAGGTCAACTGTAATATTTCATGGACTTTGTGTTTTGACGGGAGCTGGTTTAAAAGTCTGTCTTGCCCTGCAGAATGGTCAGCAGCCAAGTTCCCCACCGTGTGCAGCCATTCTAACGTGCAGGCAGTAGAACAGCCATGGGAGGGAGAGCTTTCTGTGACCCAAGTATCCCTAACTATGACTTCAGCTTTCCTATTCTCTCAGTCATTCAACAGTTTGTACTGAATGTCTTCAACATGGGAGCACATTAGAGTAAAGATGAGTTGATGGTGATAGTTCCCTTCATGAGAGCTAACCGAATATAATTGTAAAACAAGATTAAGTGGTCTGGGTGTCCCAGGACATAGTGCTGCTGGAATTCCCAGACAGGAGAGATGACTTTGAGCTAGGATGGTCAAGGCAGGCTTTGTGATCAAATTAGCACTTGAACTTGCATCTTGCATAGGTTGGATTTAGCCAGAAGCAAACCATGGGGAAAAGTTTGGAGGCAGGAACATACAGGGCACATGTGGGAGCTGCTCATAGTTAACTTCGAACATATGCTTTTCATCTATAATATTGCAGTTGTTTTGTTTCTTGTGTCAATACGATTTTTACTTCTTTAGGCATTAAAACTGGGGAAGCCTAGTCATGTTGTCTTCCCATTCCAGAATTCCATGCTAGCTGGATCCCAATGGAACATCTTCTCTTAATTTATCTTGTGTAATTGACTTGCCAGAGTTGTTCCCTATTTTCATCACAGTTTTGCTTCACTGTTAAATAGACCTTACCATCTGGAACTCTTCTTTATTTTTTAAGCCCAAATTTTCTTTCACAAATGGCCTGTTTTCAGTGTCACACAAGGTCCTACATCATTCTACTTCATCTTCTTTGCTTTGAGTTTTATATTGTAAAAAGCCGATGAAATAGTTTAGCAAATAAACTGTATTCCTCTTTTCTGTGTTACAACCCAAGACTATACATCTCAAACAAATTCTGACACCTTCAGCTTTCAGCAAAGGCTGTTGACCTTGCAGGTAGGCTGTGCCTCTAAGAGACAAGCTTGAAGCCTGAGAGGGTTGAGCAGCCCAGAGATAATCAGGACAGGCCAGAGTCACAGTGGGAATAATAAGGAGAGGATATAAATAGAATGATCACACAGCCTTACAGAAAATGCCTGTTTATTTTTACTCCTTAGACAGAGTTGCTATGTTTAGCCTTCAGTTACCATGCTAAACCTGCTAAAGTGCACATGGTGTTTCTTTTCATTCAGAGGATGGGTAACATCCATTCTCTTTCTCAAATAGTAAGTGAACTATGGGAACTGCCTCCCAGACATTCAGAGATAGTCTGACACATTGTCATAAAGCACCATGCACTACTAAGTTACTATTGGGACCTTTGCTTTTGGAATATTTGCACTTTCCTTCAATCCAGGGCCTTTCTGGGATCTAACAAGAGCTGGCTATTATATTTCTGGAAATAGAGCACTAGTATAAACTTCTCCGATGTAATACCTTTTATATGTACAGACAGTTGTTTTGTTCAAGATCCTCTGTGTCAGCGTATGCAAATTTACCAATCAGGATTCTTGGTTTTAAGTAACAGAAAACCTAGCCCAACTAACCTAGGCTAAAATGGAAGTTATTGGTTTTCACATTTCCTTGAGGAGCCCAGGAACATCTGTATTAAGGCATGGCTTGATCCAGGTGCTCAGGTGGTGTCATTGGGACCCAGCTTTTGCCATCTCTCGACTTGACTTTCCTCTGTGCTGGCCCTCCTTTTATAGCCTAGATAAGCTCTTTCCTTTTGATTACAAGATGGTTGTTACCAGCTGCACTTACTTTCTTTATTAAAAAAAGTCCAAACTTAGCAGAAAAGAAAGAGCCTCTCTTCCTCAACAATTTGAACAACAGAGTGGACCTAATTCCTGTTGGCCCAAATTGAATCACATTCCCATCCCCTCCCCTAACCAGTCTCTGTGGCCAGGGGTATATGATGCTCTGCTGGGCTGGGCCTGAATTGCACGTTCACCCTTGACTAGGTAAGAGAGGTAGATTGATACACAGGGCATATGGACTAGGAGAATGGAGATGGGGTGGTCCTCAGAGAAGAAAGCTCTAGACTGCAGATGTTGCTGCACTGGGTCCTTGAACTTAGTTAAAGAGTTGGTGATTTTACACTCCAGGATGCAAATTTGTACTGCTTTTTCTCCTTCAGTAGTTCCTTATGTGTTCTCTGAAACCGTTCCTTTGTTTTGAGTCCAAATGCTTGCTGCATAATTTTTTATATTCCTAGTTAACAAACTGGCTCCTACAAGAATAATATATTTTTTAGTTTTTTAAAATAAAGAAAATGTTATCTTCTTGCCTAGTCCTGGACACTGACATTATTGATTCATTTAAAAAACAAATTTCTGGGGAAAGCTTTCATTATTGGTGCCCATGATAGGTCATTAGAGAACATATGACCAACACTGGTGTGCTGAGGTCAGTCTCCCTTCGTTATAATAGCAGTGTTGTCAGGAGTACAGCTTCCAGTTTGATTAAACAAAGGAAAGAGAATCGTAAAAGAACTGGCCCCTTCTTTTCTGTGACAGCCACAAACATGCAAGAACAGTATATCTTACAGCTCAGCAGCTCTGAGAGCTTCTCAGGAACAGGCCTCTGGGCGGTGGCATCTTCTGGTGGCCTGCCAGAGATGGTGGGACAGCCAACAGCCAGCTCACGAGCTCTGCAAGAGGCTCCAACTTGTGGTGACTCTGTCCAAAACCTCTGAGTGTGGATAAGAACTGATTCTTCTGCCAGGATCACATTGAGCGACTGGAAAATTCCACCTTAGTTTGATCCTTCAGTGCCTGGTTCATATTTTGCTCTCTTGAAAGGAGGGTGAAGGTGATCATGGTGGTGATGATAATGATAAGTCACATTAACTAAGCATCAGGGTGCCAGACACTTTCCATGTGTGTACTCATGTGGTCACCATGATGCATGAATCTCTATTTTGCACACAAGGAAATAGGCACAGAGAAGCTATCTAACTCAACTAAGGGTAGAGGTGGGATTTGAACCCAGGCAGTCATGTCCAGTATTCTCCCACTTCCAACCACTATTCTCAACACACTGCTTCCAGGGCAGGGGTTGGGTAATGTCAAGCTGCAGAAGTTGGATGTGTCAGGAAAGGAACGGAAGCAGCCCAGTCATGTTCCAGATCTCTCTCACGCTTCATTCTCCGGTATCCCTCAAGTTCATATGCTGGGGGAGTTGGGAGAGCTAACAAAAATGTGG
The DNA here is from genome assembly GCF_000164805.1 of Carlito syrichta. Lineage (NCBI taxonomy): Eukaryota > Metazoa > Chordata > Mammalia > Primates > Tarsiidae > Carlito > Carlito syrichta. Next base: position 183,429 of record NW_007091187.1, read on the forward strand.
GAGACTAGAGGGTAGTGGATGAGTACCTAAAAAAGAGGTCAACAGGCCAGAATTTAAGAGAGAAAGAGAGGGAGAGGAGAGCAGGAGACAGTTGGAATAACCCCCATAATGGACAGAGAATACAGAAGATGGGGGTTTCCAGAGAGGAAGAAGAAGGGGATAATGATAATTGACCACCTACTGTTTGCCGGCCACTAGTCTAATCAATTATTGTAACCCAGTGAGGAAACAGTCAGTATCCCCATTCTCCAGATGGGAAATCTGGGTTTCAAGGGGATGAGATGACTTTCCCAAGATCACAGAGCTGGGAGGCAGCAGAACCAGAATTTGAACTGAGGCCATATATCCCCCCAACTAATAAGTCTTCCATCGTCTTGAGGATCAGTCCCTCATTTCTAGCCATGGTTTGTAGTTCTGGATGACAGCCAAACTTGAAAGCCTAAGGTATAGCAGATACTCGGAGATAATTCTGATAGAGCCTTTCCTCTGATGAGAGGCAGTTGCTGTGTTCCCTTATCACAAGGAGGAGAGGAGAAGGGAACAACATTTTGTAGCACATCTCATTTCTTCCCAAATATCAAACTTTAAAAGCCAGCCTCAGACATGTTGGCAGAGATGCTAATCTCTCCTTAAGCATTCCATAACACTTTCATCTCAGGTAAGCAGGCTTCTTCTCATACTTGTGAGATTTCTTCTTACACTTGCCCATTTCTACCATTAAAAACAAAAGTACAAACTTTTCCTCAAAAGCTGACCATCTGGTTGTCACTGTGCTTCCCTCCAAACTGAAGAGGTGGCAGCAGGATATTTGCAAGCCCAGCATTTACCTCTGGTACAGACACAGCCCCCCTATCTCCTGATTACATTGATAACTTTCTGTTAGGTTTGTGATTTGGGAATTGGACTTCCTCTTTGTCTTTTATTTCCTTCCTCTTATTTATTGAAATCCAGGTATAATTGTCCCCCTTTGGGCTGCTCTGGTTTCAATACACTTATTAAATGGTGGCTTTATAGCATGGGCATCAGGTGCATCTCAGAATCAGTATGGGCAACCATCACATACACACTTGCCTCCTGTTGCCCGCTAAAACTGGGGTAATGCTTTCAAGATTTGCAAGCCTCTATTAAGTACAGGCATTTGTTTGTTATTCCAAATCTTTGTGTGATGACAAGTTCTGTACATGTATGTGTGTGTTTAGGGCATGGTTCAGTGACACGTGCCAGGTATCTGGTGACAACTGTTCTCTGAGCATTGTTGATAACCAAACAAAATCCAGGAATGTGAGGCTTGTCACTCTTTTTTTTCCTTCTTGCAAATCTGAGCTTGAACAAATCATTACTTCTTTTAAAAATACACAGTTAAGTAAATTGAGAATAAAAAAAAATAAGAGCAGACTAACAAAGGCTGAGAGAGGAAGAGAGTAATCTCTCATAAAACTGTCCTGAGCCAACTACTGCCATGACAAAGAAGGGAAAAAATATGATGGGATGTATAGTCCAATTGTCTAGTCAAAGAAACTATACCAGTTCATCAAGAGGTGCAAGTAATAATATTAATTTGTCATGTGAGTCCCTATATTAATGATTTTAAATAGCACAACAGACAATGCCTACATAGCAGTTTCGTGCTAAAAGTAAATGAAGCGCTTCTATATACTTGGTTCTGACTTAATGTCGAGCATAATGTTAAGCTGAAAGGTTCTTTTACTATGGTGGAAGAAGGAGAATAGCCTAGAGAAAGCACATTTTCTGGTGATCTGCCTGGTTATGGGATGATAGGTGGATCCCCATTAGAGGTATTTCTCCTCCCATAGTTGTCTCAGCCGTGCTTTTGATAGGAGCTACATGGCAGCTGCTTCCACACAGAGAACTATGGGAAGAGAAATACCTGAAAGGCACATGCCTATGCTGGTAACTGAAGAAAGACACACCAGAGGCATAGATGGTATTTTAATGAGGAAATTAGGCTGACCGAATCCTGATCTCCATAGGGCTTGCCTGAATTCAGCAAGCAGTTACCGAGTGTCTACAGTATGCCAGCACAGTGCTGGGGAGGTGGTCTTCATGTAGACCTGCATTCAGGTCCCTTTGAGGTAGCATGACAGTGCTGTGAGAGGGCAAGCTCTGAGTGCAGTGGGATCCTGTGGAATGACATGGCCCCTCGCCCTCGGGGCTGCATCTTGGGGAGTGAGTAAAAGTTACCTGTTGGAAGCTGGGGATGTTGCATGCAGATGGAACTGCATGAGCACAAACAGGGAGACAAAGATTCTGAGGCTCAAGAAGCCACAAACCACTCTGCGGGGTGTGCTGGAGGCATGGGGACCGGAGAGTGGAGGATCACCCTGGGTTATAGACTTGGGGCTAAGATGCTTCTAAAGAAAAAAAGTGACTCTGGATAATCTTATTTAATAATAGTTAATATTTTCTTGAACCATAATTAAATTCAGTCACTTAGCTTAGCAACTTATATGTGCATTGTTTTACTTAATCCTCACAGTCACTTTCTCAGGTAGGTATTATTTTCATCATTTTACAGGTAGGAAACTGAGTCTTTTTTTATATATGTACAAAGATGACTTTATTATTTATTATCCTATATAGCTTCACTTTCCTAATTTATGTTCTTAACCTCACAAAATACATATTCATATATGTATAAAGATGGATTTAGTATTATTTTTATGTTTTTCATTTAAATTCTACATAACAATTAAAACTGAATTTATGCACTAAAATTACATCAATACAGGCTACTATATCTGTATAGATTTACCTTTCTAAAGAATTTTGTACTTTTTTTTTTTGAGTTGGAGTCTCACTCTGTCGCCCAGACTGGAGTGCAGTGGC